>NW_015530140.1:0-621 GCF_001515645.1 Sinocyclocheilus grahami
TGTAAGTTGCAACAAAATGACGAGTGACTTGAAACAAACAAAAAGAGCGCGAGAGCTTTGTGTGGCCATGTTTGGTTAGGACTCGGCGTGGCTTCCTCTCGTTCCATCTGTTTGACGCTCAGACACAGATGAAGACACTCTCGGTGTTCAGATCTAATTAACCTCCATCTGCTGGGCAAACAACAGCTGATCTGCAGTAACGGTGCGTTTGCTCAGCAGATGCTGGCTGTGATTAGATCAACAGAGCAACTGTACATCCTAATTAAAGCTGATCTTTCTGAGGGATGTTCTTGTTTCCGCTGTGCCGCAGTGCCGATGCCCAGAAGGCTGCGTTTTAAAGAGCTGAGCTCCAACACGCTCGGCGTGACCTGGAAGGAGCCGAAGGGAGCGTTCGACAGCTATAGACTCCTGTACAGCACTGACTCAGGTGAGACGTCTCGGCTTTTCCCACCTCTTGTGATTTGTGATCATCGGACAGCAGCACAGAATGCTGGGAAGGGGAATCCGTCCGTACAGGGCCTGTAAGGGACCCTCAGGATGAGAGAATAACATGCCATTCACTCAGTGTATGAAGTTCTGTCAGACCTGACCAATGATTGCGCTGTGAACTATATCTGATTG
>NW_015530141.1:0-620 GCF_001515645.1 Sinocyclocheilus grahami
AGAGAGAGAGAGAGAGGGATACATTTCAACTGTTAAATCTCCGTTTAGTCTCCGTAAACATTTATTCTTTTTTTTATAATATGTATTTGTATTCAAATGCATGCATTCACTTTATTTACACTTATGCAATTTCAAATACTGTATATTTGACCATTGTTTACTATACAAATAAAATGCGCAGTTACTCCAGGGTTGTATCCGAAAGATGAAAACTGCTGCTTCTTCAGGCAGCATAAGGCGGTAGGAAGGCTCTCTATGTTTTGTTGCAGGTCATTATGCTTTCTCAGAAGCCTTTCTGAAATAAGTTTTGAAAATAAGCGCTGCCTGTGAAGTCATTACCTGATAGGACAGCAAGGCTACAAGTCAAGCAGTTTGTAACAATTTATTTCCTTCATGTATAGAACAAGTGCCGAAATCTAGGACTCAACTCTATAATATGACTATATGCACTGAGCATTTCTGTGCATTTCTTCTATTTGAGTTCAGTTTGCTTTGGTTCTCTTTGCCTGAAGTTGCATATACAGTATTGAGTTTCTCTAACCAACTGAAACAATTGACAAAGTTATCTTTTTTCTTTATATTTTAAGTCATTAGCCAATCATGTTCCCACCTTTTTGCTT
>NW_015530142.1:0-620 GCF_001515645.1 Sinocyclocheilus grahami
TTTACAGGACTGATGGAGATGCAGTAACGCACGCGGCCGCTAGAGGTCACGCAAGTCAAAGCTGGCGAGCAATCAAGCTTGAGATCAATTATTAACTATTTGACGGTGTTTTTTTTTTCTTCTCCTACAGTGTGAGATAATAAATATTAATCATACGGAGTCATTATTATTTTAGCCGCCGGATATTTAACTGGGAACACATTATCCCAACAAATACAAGGTGTTTTTACATAAAGCACAG
The DNA here is from genome assembly GCF_001515645.1 of Sinocyclocheilus grahami. Taxonomy (NCBI): domain Eukaryota; kingdom Metazoa; phylum Chordata; class Actinopteri; order Cypriniformes; family Cyprinidae; genus Sinocyclocheilus; species Sinocyclocheilus grahami. Next base: position 242 of record NW_015530142.1, read on the forward strand.
GAATATGCAAAAGAGCATCACACTTCATTACGTGTGGGTGACGTAACGTGACGTAAAGGCTCATGTCCCAGTATAAAAGCTCCAGCAGCAGCCGGCGTCTCCCTTTAGACGAACCCACCTGCGTGTGTCCTTCAGCCTCACTCTTCCTCCTCATCCTCATCCTCCTCCTCCTCCTCTTCATCACCAGGATGGCTCAGCTGACCTCCGCCGGAGTCCTTTTCTGCGCTTTCTGCTTAATCACTCAGGTATGACTTCATATCTTGATTATTCCACACATATTTCATATTTCATCTTGAATTTAAGTTTTAGACTCTTTTAAAATACTGTAGATGTTGAGCTCTAATGCGTCCAGACTACAGGAGAACGAACATAAATAAGC
>NW_015530143.1:0-620 GCF_001515645.1 Sinocyclocheilus grahami
TGATTTACTATATTAAGTAACCATAATCGATTTTATTGTTTCTAGTTCTGGTAGAGAACCTTTAGATGAGTTTCTACAGAGGGAGCTGAAGCAGAGCTAAAGAACAGTTGTCTCTAAAGGGAAAAGACAAGAATAGCTTTTGGCTTTGGCTGGTTTTTAATGTATGTCTCTGAGATTTACAGCAGAGATTTACAGCAGAGATCAGTCATCTATCTCTCGCACTTACTTTCTTTTTTGGACATACATACAGTATATGCCAGAGCATTACTTACAGTAATATAAAAACCACCGGTGAAAGGAACTGCATTATAACAGAAAAGCCCAGGATGGGTGAAACTGGTTGAGTGTGTGCTATTGGTGAAGTTGAGGTACCTGATGAGCCCACCAGACCATCAGGTAAGAGAAAACAGCAATCCAACAAATAGATCCCAAAAATGTGATCGGAAAGAACTTTACTGATGTCTATGGAACAAGAGAGGATAGAAGGAAAAATGAGGAAGGGACAGCTTGCTATTGAAATATTTTAAAAACAGCAGTCCGTTTGTTTCAACACACTGAAGACACTTTATATTGACATACACTGAACAAAATTATAAACGTAACACTTTTGTTTTTACCCC
>NW_015530144.1:0-620 GCF_001515645.1 Sinocyclocheilus grahami
ATATATAAAAATTGTTGAACATAAGTTTCTACATTCTTGTATTGTAATTGGTTTATGAAAGCCAGTGATTCTGCCATGATTTACTGACTTCATTTTAAAGATCTGACATTTATTAAATATAGAATAAAATTTTCACTACTTAAATTTGAAAATAAATGTTAAGTTATAATATTGATAAATCAGGCAGTATTCACCAATTTACTGGTTGAAATTATAATTAAATATTTTTCTTAAGGACAACAACTTTTGAACATAAAAAGCTCTTGTTCTGATATTTGCCTTTTAGGCAGCTTTATAGGTTTTGAGGATGTTATCTTGCAATTATCTGCTTGCTTCATGCACATACTTGATGACTGAACACTTTAACCTCCTTTTAAAAAGTTCAGTGGTGTGAAACCACAAACACTTCTTCATAACTTATGTAGCTGCCTGCCTGGCATATCAAATGTTCATCTGCCATTTTTTCTAAATGGATTTATGACTGATAACGTTATTATTACAGGTGTTAAAAAGCACAGTCAAGAATGTATGGGGGGAACCCTGTCCCAGTTTTCCAGTCAAGGTACATGTCTTTTCTCGCCTCTGTCAGTAGTTCTTTTATTCTTTTATTCTTTTATTCT
>NW_015530145.1:0-620 GCF_001515645.1 Sinocyclocheilus grahami
TCCTCTGCATGTTTTGCAAGCCCTTCACTTTCTGCTATTTGTCTGCTATTATCAGACTGTTTGTCAATTCCATTAACAATTTTTATGCATAAACTAAAGCTCTTGTAAAACATGCAGAGGATGCATGAGAGTTTAAGTGTGATTTTTAGTATGATTTCCAAACTACAATTTTGAAAAACCTCATGCATTGCTGCAGCATAAGAACAACTTTGTAAAATAATAGTGATAGCAAACTACAATATGATAAATGCTTTCCCACATTGTTTGCGAGAATGAACGTGTAAAACCACACACTGCAGACTTTTGCCTCCCAATTCAAATGGCTTTGCACTGGGAATGCAAACATGAAAATAAAGTGAACTTTGAGTGTTTTGCACTGCAACAAAATTAACAAAGTGTGAGAAAACTTAGTCTTGAGCCCCTTGAGTGTGATATAGTCAAAATATCTCATCTAACTAACATGTCGAAAGACTTTGACTGTTCATTTTGAAAACCTTTTTTTTTATATAAAAATGTACACTATCGGTCAAAAGTTTGGGATCAGTAAGACTTGTATTGTTTTTTTTAAAGAAGTTTCTTCTGCTCATCAAGGCTGTGTTTATTTGATCAAAAATACAGAA
>NW_015530146.1:0-620 GCF_001515645.1 Sinocyclocheilus grahami
GTCAAATCCTGATGGATAAGTAAATCTAAAATCAAAATCAATCTTTTCTACGCTCTCCAGGCCGACATCCCGAACCGCTTTGAGCTGAATGTGAGACGTAACGCCGTTCTGGAGGACTCGTACCGGCGCATTCTGTCCGTCAAACGCGCTGACCTGCTGAAGGCCCGCCTCTGGGTGGAGTTTGAGGGGGAGAAGGGGCTGGACTACGGGGGCGTGGCCAGGGAATGGTTCTTCCTGATCTCCAAGGAAATGTTCAACCCGTATTATGGGCTGTTTGAGTATTCTGCCACGTGAGTGATGCCGCTTTTATATTCACTTCACCTTCACTTCACTCTTGTGTGTTGTGCTAGATAAGAACGTTGTACAATCGATCAGAAATGAGATTTTAAACAGTGCCATGTGAATGTTGCAGGGATAACTACACCCTACAGATCAACCCCAACTCAGGTCTGTGTAATGAGGACCACCTGTCCTATTTTAAGTTCATCGGCCGGGTGGCTGGGATGGCCGTTTATCACGGGAAGCTGTTGGATGGTGAGTAACCTGTCAAGACCAATATAAATACCCACAACTCATATTCACAGTATTTGACTTTGGCTGTGGACACACTGCACGCATGC
>NW_015530147.1:0-620 GCF_001515645.1 Sinocyclocheilus grahami
CTCCTCCTCTATATCCTTCTGTCCATCTGTGAAAAAAGACACGAAAGGTAACTTCATCTAGCAGACTAATAAGAACACCTACGGCAGAAAATAAAACAGCTCCCTATGATGAGATTTCAATAAGCTGGTAGTTACTCAGCAAGGGCTTAATGTTTTATATTGTTACATTTTGATTGTGGTTAGGTTCCGTTGCAATAAAATGCTTTAAACACATTCAAGAAGTTACACCTATAATTTAAAATTGAAAGATGTAACAATAATGTGCAGTTTACATATTCAAATCACATTTCTACTATGCAAATAAAACCAGGCCAATCTGCATCATTTTAATTTTTAAAATGACATAATCTGTAATTCTGAATGAGATATTTCAAAAACACATAGTGATAATACTTTTATTTACAGAAAATAGGTGCATGTCTAAAAAACAACCATATGCTGGTTAAATGTGATTCATATAAGCTAGTCTGTGACATAATTTAATTTACTTTTTAAGGAAATATAAAAAAAGCTACACTAAAGTCTCAAATGTAATCTCTAAATGTTTCTGGAGCATTGTGACAATATGTATTATGTAAAACACACACACTCACACACACACACACACACACACACACACA
>NW_015530148.1:0-620 GCF_001515645.1 Sinocyclocheilus grahami
ACACACACACACACACACACACACACACACACACACACCCCTTTTTGCAAAGCAATTGCAAATGTTTTATTGTTTTATTATATTTAATCTATTAAATGCAGTTAACTAATCCTACCATTGAATATGAAGCTACCTCTATCCTGAGACTTACATGAGACAGAAATGGAAGACAATTCAATCTATGATGCATCAATCAGTGAACACAACAACACAAAGGCATTGTACAGTTGAGAACAAACATGAGAAATATAGTTACACAAACATCTAAGTCACCCATAGATAGACTAAAAGAGTTTCATAAGATCTTTTGTCCTGTACTGTGTTTACACTGTGAGTTTGAGATTATATCTGTTTTGAGAGTTAATCTTGATCATTTAGAAACTAGTAGGCTAGATTCATGTTGCTCTGTTGACCAATGACAAAATCATAAAACATGAAACTTGACTCTCAGCCCCTCGACATGCCACTGGCAGCACTGGGTTTGTTTGTTTCATTGATTAAAGCTTATTAACTTATGGACCGCAGGATGGAGCGGATGATCAGCTGTTTGTCACAGTGTGGTGGAAAAAGCTTTGATAAAGAAACGTTTTCTTTAAAAGAGTGATGTAGCCTAATTGTTT
>NW_015530149.1:0-620 GCF_001515645.1 Sinocyclocheilus grahami
TTTGATACAGAACATTTCAAATTCTAAAAATTGCTGTTTAAATTTTTGTTTAATTATTCAAAGCATTCTAGATGTTATATATTTTAATATAATATAGTTGGATATATGCAACATTTACTTTTGTCTCGCCTCCCTTAATAAAGTTAGATTTTTGGCTCTTCGTATTAAAACGTTTGGGCATCTAGACGAAGCATAGAAGGAGAAATGCTTTCGTTTATTGATTTAAAAAATGTTGGAAAATAAAAACATTGGTGGAAGGTGGGCTGAATTTTGCCTGGGTTTCTCAGATGAAGTGTGGTTGTTGTGGTGTGTTTCAGGGCCGAACCGCTGTAAGCTGCAGGACATGTTGGCTAACCTGCGTGACGCCGAGGATCTGTCGTCTATCCAGCCGCCGGTGGCTCCTCCGGTCCGTCCCAGCCTGCCCCGCCTCAACGAGCCCCCGCTGGGACGCACCGACGAGGGTATTTCTGACACACTCACGGTTATGTCGAGGTCACACTGCACGGTTTTCGAAGTCGTCGGATCACCGTTGTTTTCACACTGCATGACTAGAATTCAGTTGCTGCTGTGTTTACTTTAGTGGTCGACCGATATTGTTTTTTTGACAGCCGATGCCGATA
>NW_015530150.1:0-620 GCF_001515645.1 Sinocyclocheilus grahami
CCGATCAGCCTGTGATGAGGACGGCCAGGTGTTCCTCGCTTGTTTTCAGGGTGACGCTGATGCAGCTTCGGGACGCTCGTCACAACACTCAGTATAAATCATGTGAATAAACTATACCAAATATGTAATGTGGGCCCACACACATTCACACAATTTCAAACCCCAACCTGTTGCAGGCCCGTGTCGTCGCTTGAGAATGGTGTGGCCGTTAAAACCAACAAATGGCCTCTTCGTCCAGAGAGCTAAATAAACCTACGAATGTACCTGTGTCTCCGTGTGCTGACACTCACGATGTCCACCGATCGCATTAGGAACTCCCTATGTGTCTGCAGTCTCACCAGCTGTCCGCTGAATGACAATGAATCCCCGCGACGCCAGAGGAATTCTAAACCGCGTGGGGATTTAGAACGCTATCTGGTTCCTCCATCCTATAGTCGTCTTCATCGGAACGATTAATAAACTCTGGTCCATCATCACATAATAGTCTCTTACCCTCCGTAAAAGAAAGGAAGATTACAGCGCGCACAGTAGCAGTAACCAATATAAGTCTGTTTAAACTCTTAGTCAGAGTAGAACAAATTAAACAAATTAAAGAAACTTTCTGTAAAACTTTCTACATT
>NW_015530151.1:0-620 GCF_001515645.1 Sinocyclocheilus grahami
AATATTTCTGATATATTAAGTGACAGATTTGTGTTTAGAGCCATAAGTGCAAAGTTAACTTGAATTGTGCCTGTAAGTAACAAAAGTAAAAAAATATATACACGAATATACTCAACGATTTTTTTATCATCTATATACATCTAAGAAACACTTAAACTCAAAAACCAAAACATTTCTATTACTTGAAATAACAACTTAAACTGTTTTTAGACAGGAGCACGAAGAAAAGACCAGCATTCAGAAACTCCATGTACCCTTTACAACCGTTACAGTCCTCAACCCTTAAGAAAATGTGTGTTGAGATCAAGAATGACCGTGATGGTGCTTAGTGATCCACATTTTAAAAATTCTACTCATCCCTTTTCAAACATTTGCCCACTAGGCAACACTGAACTGTAAATCAATCACAACAAATTATACCTTCAACTTTGTGACCGCATCTCTCTTGGACAGCTTCCGTAGGACCATGCGGAAGTCTGCATCCACTAGATTGTCTATCTCCTCTGCCCCCTGTACTGCAGGTACATATCCTGGATCACTGGAGGTAGAGACACCAAATCCTACAAACCCGGGTGCAACGCCACTTTCCCTGGCCAACAGATCAGCAGCTCTGCCACTGC
>NW_015530152.1:0-620 GCF_001515645.1 Sinocyclocheilus grahami
CCTGCAAAAGAACAGATCTGAACTATTTAGACTAGTCTAAGCTAGATTTTCTTCTAAACGAAGACTGATTACCCCTTTACTAGCTGCTAGTTGGTTAGACTAGTTGTTAAGACACAAACTTAACATGCAACTGACTGCAAGTTTGAGGAACTGAAGCTATACGTCAACGAAGAAACCTCATCTTCATACAGGCCTGACAGTTGGTTATATAATCCTCCCAGAGAAGAATGGAGTCAGAGAAACCATCATTCATCCTGACACAGTGTTGAGATACTTCCCTCATAACCCTTAAACCAGCGGCCCCAGTGAAGTCTATCTAGTTATCATATTTGACTAACACTAAACCCCAGAGATTTCATCCTCCACCAACAAAACCTTCAAGATGCACCTCTAAACAGAACTTCAACCGCAATCAATTGATAAAGACAATCGCTTTAAACAAACAAAATGTGTCTTTTATGCATTTTAACTTCTCGGCTACTCTAAAAAAAAAAAAAAAATTTCCCATCATAAATTGCTAGCTATGTTTCTTATTTGTAAGCATCTGCTAGATGTTCTCAGGTCCATGAAGCACATTCAAGCAAAACACACGATTTGCATCAACGTTACCTGCTGTTTTG
>NW_015530153.1:0-619 GCF_001515645.1 Sinocyclocheilus grahami
AAATGGAAGCATCTATTATAATAATTACACCATAGTGAACTTATAAATGATTTACACAAGGCTTAATGTGTTCCAGACAACAACAAAAAAGCGTTTGTGCTAACGCTGCGAGAGCACGCTGCAGTGACTCCGCCCACACGCGCGGCGGCGCTCCAGGGTGACGTCACTGCGCGCCCGGCGACGTCACGTCCTCTGCAGCTTCCACGCGCCGCGGTTCCGCTCGCGAGGACCCGAGTGTCTGGGAAATAAACACAAATATAAACACTTAACAATAGAAAAAGTGCTAAACAAACACCTGGAATCATGGCGACGACATTCGAGCAGATGAGAGCGAACGTCGGCAAACTTCTGCGGGGCATCGACAGGTGAAGATGATTATTAATAACCGATAAACATCAGCATCAGAGGACACGTTAACTATCTTCATAAAAATAACTAATTTATTCGAAGCAGGTGCTTGTGTGGCATATCGGTTTATCTGCGCGTAGTAATTCGAATAAAAGTCACATGTATTCCTACAGTAGGATTGATTCACAGCAGGTTCACAGAAAAAAACGGAAATAATTCTGTTAAAAATCGCTCGTTTTTCTCGTCGTGCGGACAATTTTTCTTCGGAATC
>NW_015530154.1:0-619 GCF_001515645.1 Sinocyclocheilus grahami
ATATATATATAAAACCACACGTTAGGAGCCTCTATTAAATGATCAAACATTGGAAAAATATTTACTATAATATAAGATTTGCCTAAAATTATTTACAAATAAATAAATATATAAAAATAAATATAAATGAATATTTAGACTCCATAAAAATATCAGTCACTAGAAAAATATATATTAAAGCATACTGAAAAATATATATATTATTGAAAAACAAATATATAAATAAATACATAGCATCCATAAAAGGATTGGTCACTAGAAAAATATCTATAATAGTATAATGAAATATTTGCATAAAATATAAAACAAATAAATAAATATTGAAAATGAATATACAGTATAAATGAATAACAGTCTCCATAAAAAGATCAGTCATTGAAAAAAATATCTACTACAGTATAACGAAAAAATTGTATTAATATATTTAAAAAATAAGAAACTACCGAAAAATAAATAAATATACAAATTAATATATAGCCTTCAAAAAAAAAATCAGTCACTAGGAAAATATCTACTGGAGTATGATGAAAGATTTGAATTAAATATTAAAAACAAACACACAAACAAATTAAATAAATAGGAGTGCTGTGGATTATTGTGATGTTTTTATCAGCTGTTT
>NW_015530155.1:0-619 GCF_001515645.1 Sinocyclocheilus grahami
GCGTGCTGGCTGAGCAGTGTAGCTAACCCTCTGAATCTGGGTTCCATTTAGAGCTGTATTCACCAGGGGGGAAATGTGCCCAATACGAGATACAGGTCACATCACATTTCCCAGCGGAGCCCTGACAGTGAGGGAACAGGCCGCACATCACACGGACACGTCCTGTAGTATTGACTTCAGAGCGGCTGATTGCGCCGGCACCCGCCGGTGCTGTTTAGATAGTTTGACTACATCAAGCTCCTCTTCTCCATGCCTCTTACTGGTGCGATTAGAGAGGGGAGAAGATGAAAGGTGCTTGGTGTATTTTTAAAATTGTTGATTTTCCCCTCTAATGATAGCTGGTGCAATTACGCACTGGCTTCAGGCTCTCTGTGTCCTTGTGTGAAAAATCTCAATTATATATGTGTGAGGGTGAGAGTGTGAGCGTTTGTGTATGAATACGAGCACAGGGTTTGAAGCGTGTGCATGCATGTGTGTTTTCTGGAGATTGAGTGCGGCATGTGTTTGTGTACGTTGGTTTTCAAGGTTGCAAATAGTTGTGTTTATGTCACTCTCTGCATGTGTAAGTTACTGTCATGTTCGATATGTTCAATTCAGATCTATTATAAATATATATATA
>NW_015530156.1:0-619 GCF_001515645.1 Sinocyclocheilus grahami
AGGTTGAGAACGTTTTCTTTCTTTGTGTTTTGAATATCACAACACACTTGCATTTTTTTTCAGCGAGCGTTGGTGCCTTAGCTACTCTGCCTTACTCCTGGTTATTTAATATGCACGGTTTTGGGGCTGTCTGAAATTTGAGCCATGCTTCATTAATTTTTTGGCAGAAGTCCTCATTGCACCATCTCAAATGAAACTATCAACTTGCCAATCTGGGCATCATCCAGCAAGACTCTGATTGGGTGGAAGCATTACTGGGCTTTGGCATGTAATCACTGACATTCCCATGCACAGAGGTGACAGAAATATAAAGCAAGCACTATTGCACGGTACTACATGCTTTCTGCTTTTCCAGAGTCAGATTTAGATCAGGTAAAACAAAGCTGTTTGAAATCTGGAGACGAATCTGATACGTTCTGCCCTTTGGAGAAGCCATTTCTAATTTGTAAATGAGAACCACATTTCCTTTCCTTCATTCTGCTGTGCAGCTTATCTAGATCCCTGGAGATACGTATATATACACACACAACTTTTTTATTATAATACCAGAGCAGTGACTTACTTGGTTTAAGGGGGTCACAACATGGAATCAAGTTCTGTTTTAGAATGACAAAAAAAA
>NW_015530157.1:0-619 GCF_001515645.1 Sinocyclocheilus grahami
AATTTGGGACTGAAACTGTGCAGGAGTTGCAAACTAGAATAAGAAGGGAACCGGAGAGCTCCATTCATAGCTGATGTTGATCTCAGAAATGAAGGTTGTTTCCTGTGTTTGCAGGCCAGTGACAGATGCACTTTGATTATAACAAGATTATAAGAGTAAAGGATCCCGCAGTTTTATGTGTCTGAAAAGATGTTGCCCTCAATGATGTTTGAATATTATATACACAAGATGAGCTGCATGATTTAGTATTGAGCTGTCATTGAATGCTGTTCATTAGTAAGATGCGACATAGTTTTACACAATTTGAGCTCTATTTTGTGATGTCAAGTATTTTGAAGGTATTTTGACTCTATATTGAATATATACTGTTAATCAATTATTTTAATAAAATTAAGTTAAATACCCTTTTCTATCATTGCATGTCTTCTTTTGCTGTGTTAATTGTACGATTGAAGTTTTTTTCTAGTGCTGCCTTAAAGAAGCACAACATAAAATACAGTGCCTTGCAAAAGTATTCATTTTTTTACATTCTGTTGTGTCGCAGCCTTATGTTAACCTGCTTTAAATTTCTTCCACATCAATCTACACTTCATACACCATAACGACAAAGCAAAAAAAT
>NW_015530158.1:0-619 GCF_001515645.1 Sinocyclocheilus grahami
TGTTTAGGGTACACTGTTGAGTGTGTGGTTTTATGCGCATGTGTTTATTCAGTCATTACTACACCTGATTCCAGCTGTGAACTTTTCGAAACAACCCTGTATATCATTTACCTTGCATTGATTAGCCCCTAGAGCAAACAAATTAACTGTGCGTTTCAACAACGCATTGGAACATTGAGTCAATGACAGCTGTACCAATATGCCCACAATTAAAAAAAAAAAATCAATTCCAATAAAATGAGTGGAGGACCAACATACAAATACATTTGCCACTGGCTACAAATTAAATTCACTTTATTTAAAACTTCAAATCTATCACCGGCGTACATTGCTCCAGAGACCTGATGAAATAATCTAGTACACCCTTGACGCTGTGCCAAGCTAGCCCTGTGGATATGCATAGACCCTGGGCTGGGAGCTTAGCTACGGAATTATTCACACATTTCCGCATTTAAGTTGCAAATTATATCTCGCCACTTTAGCCAAGAGGGGAAGTCATTGGATATGCTCATTTTGATGAATGACAATGAATTCGGACAGTCTATTAATTTGTTTCTTTGTGTGTTGAAATGGAAATGTGTTTTAAAATCAAATAATTAGGCTAACTCAAATAAATCAG
>NW_015530159.1:0-619 GCF_001515645.1 Sinocyclocheilus grahami
TAGAGTTTAACACACTATTTTTTTAAGGAATATCACACAATATCACGTTTTAATTTAGATGCTGTTGTGCAGCATTTTGTTTGCCAAAGAAATTGAGAAATTGTTTAAATGTCATTGGATTATATTTTAAAAGAGTAATTAAGTTTTTATATTTGCATGCATTCATTTTGATAGTTAATTTATTACACATAATTTATTAATTTATTTGTATCAAATCATGAAAAAAAGATTTCACATAGGACATTCTATGTAAAAATTTATTTATTTTTTTATTTTTTTATTATTATTTTTTATTATTTTTATTATTTTATTTTTATTTTTTTAATCCAGAAAAAAAAAATTAATACATGGGGGAAAAAATAATTTCATAGGATCCTAACGGTCTGTTAACTTTAAAAAAAAGGAAGAACTTGACTGGAAAAAAAAAACTTTAAGTGCCACTTTTATTACCTGACCCATTTTGGCTCTGTTTTTATCCATCAAACATTCACTTTTGTATCATATCCCCTAGAGCTCAGTGACCTTGTTAGCACAAAAAAAGTATGCAAAGAAAAAATTTACTTCAAGAAAACAGTTGAGGTGCTTTGCTGGTTTAACTGATCGACCAGACGGTCTCCTA
>NW_015530160.1:0-619 GCF_001515645.1 Sinocyclocheilus grahami
GCAGGCACGCTGTGTAACGTGAGCGGAGAAGCCCTGCCGGTTCAACAGCTTTGAGAGCAGAAGGGAATGGTTGAACAGTTAATGATGATGAATGAAGGGAAGGCTCTCTGTGGAGATTCATCAGCGTGAGCTTCTGTCGCTCGTGCCGCCGCGTCTAACCGCTGGTCAGATAATTGAGAGCTTACACCACAGTGTCCCGTCGGCCGCTGCGCTTCGTTAAGCCGTCTGTGTAAATGAGGCTCTGTGAAGAGCAACACAGACTGCTGAGACGCGTGTGTTTGTGCAGCTCACGCTCTTACAGGTCAGCAGACAAAGTCACGCTCAGAACCTGAAGAAACTTGCTATTCAACCATCTGGTGCTGTTTGCGCATTTTGGACTGGAATATTTTAATAGATCCATAGTTTGTTAAACCTACGTCCATGTCAACTGAATATTTTAATAGTTTTATTTATTTATATATTTATTTACTTTTATTTTTTTCCCCCCCAAGTCAGATTAATTTGCAGTGAACTGTTTTGGAATCATTTTATAGCTATGACAAAATGTTATATATAGGTGTGTGTGTGTGTGAGCGTGTGTGCGTGTGTGTGTGTGTGTGTGTGTGTGAGCGTGTGTGTG
>NW_015530161.1:0-619 GCF_001515645.1 Sinocyclocheilus grahami
CATTGCAATAGTCCAGCCTGGACAGAACAAGAGCTTGAGCAAGGTTGTGAAGCATTTTATAACACATCTCTATGTTCCTCTGTCTCAGGGTCCAGACTCGCACTACGGCACTAAAGGCATGAGGAAGGTCACGCACGAGTCGTCCGGCTCCGGCACCAAAACCAGCTTCACCTTCTGCTACGCCGCGGGAAACAACAACGGCACGTCCGTGGAAGACGGCCAGATCCCAGAGGTCATCTTCTACACGTAGTCTCCGCTGGCGTCTCGGTTTCCGTCGGCACATGATAATGCACTTGACCGTAACGCTGTATTCAGAGAACTGAGAGTAAAGACGGACGTATGAACCTCTCGCCGCTGTCACAGACGTTCTGTCATTAATAACCAATAGTAACAATTGCGATTAGACTTTGACTGTTAACAGCAAGTGAATTACTCACCCACGACTGACTGACATGTAACATGCAAATGTATCTTTATTTTTGTGTATCTGATTTTGCATCAGTCGACCTGGGTTGCAATTAAAACTCTTGCCAAACCTGCACCTCACACTTAAAGGAATAGTTCACCCACGAATGAGCAATTACAAGATCAGGATGAGTTTGTTTCTTCATCAGGTTTG
>NW_015530162.1:0-619 GCF_001515645.1 Sinocyclocheilus grahami
CTACTGTAAAGTTTATCCATTACAGAATTCTCATCCACAACCCAGTTGCTCTGATTAGGCCATTCGCACACAAGTATTTTATAACACCATTTCATGTGCGATAAGAGTGCACTGGTCAAAAATGTCTGTCTAGCGCTTGTTTACATAGTAGATTACTAAAACACATTCAGTGTAGACAGGCCCTTAGTCTGTAAACTTCTGAGCATACTGTACGATTTGATCATGTCTGTCAGTACTGGATGACGAATAGCTTTGAACTCCTTTCCTGTGTCTCGTCCACCTTTAATCAAAGAATTAATAAATGTGCACCTTCTGCTGTTTCTGATGTTATTATTCTGTAATGGAATATCAAATGGGTTTCTCAGCGCCTCATTTATGGGGTCTGCCAACTCATTTGCTGTTTCACAGATGAGGCTTAAGAGGGTAAACAAGAGAAAGAAAGCAGCCCCACTTTTGAATTTATATCCTTCTTGCTTTTATATTCTTTTTCAGTTTGCAAGTTGGCTAATAAATTCACTTTTATGAACAGGTTTTGAGATCCTGAAGCAGATGCTAGCTGATGAGCAGGCGTTGACTCACCTCCCGCTGGCTGACATCTGGGAGTGGCAGGTGGGCGTGG
>NW_015530163.1:0-619 GCF_001515645.1 Sinocyclocheilus grahami
AATTAGACAATACATTTTTAAGTAGAAAGACTGAAATAGTATTTTCCTGTAAAAACATACTCCAGTCTGTTTTATTTACAACTTTAAAAAATTATGTTTTACAGTGTACGACAGGGTTTGCAAACTTTGACCCAGCACTGAGAATAAGTGCTCATATATGGCACATTTCTTTTAAATCAACGAATGAAAGATGTCTCCACAATAGCAAGGTCAAGGTGGATGTCATCTCTTCCAGCCCTTTGATTAATATTGCAGACCCGCAGCAAACAACCAGAACAGTAGATCCAATCGCCATTTATCAATGTCCATTCAAAGATTGGAAGCATCCTATATGACAAATGAAAAACATTCTATAGTTCATCTACCCAGTCAGCATTTAATTTTATGCCATTTATTTGTATTCCGCTAACATACGTCTCTTGACTAAAGTAAATCCAGATGGACATAAAGAGCAGTGATTGTTAAAGACAGGACGATTACACCACAAAAAGCTTTCTGTTCGCATTAACCTAATTTAACAATTTTCAAGCAACAAAAGCTACATACAGGGTGAAACATTTCCGCTTTATCTGTTTAACAGCTTTCATTTCAGACTTCGCGGCAGAGGGAGATTAACAAC
>NW_015530164.1:0-417 GCF_001515645.1 Sinocyclocheilus grahami
ATGATTATGTTTTGTCACACTTGTATTGATCTGTAAGTGTGATTTCAAGCGTTCTGTCCCGGTCCTCCACAGAGGTTGAATCCAATGAAGTCCATAATCACTAGCTCTGAATGTCCCCACTTCCACACAAGCAAAACAAAACAGCCATTAATACACCTTGAGTCATTACAACCGGATGGCTGCAGTTGCATGCGACAGCTCCAGGTTGCTTCAAATCCTGTGTATGACAAAAGAGACAAAGCCTGAGATCAGATGTGCATTTTTAAAGAACAGATCTTAAAGGAATAGTTCACACAAAAATGAGAATTTGCTGCACATGTACTCAGCCTCAGACCAGTTTGTATTTTCATGGGAACATTTGGAGCACTTGCAAAGCAATGGATGCTCTGCAGTGAATGGGTGCCGTCAGAATGAGAG
>NW_015530164.1:19635-20253 GCF_001515645.1 Sinocyclocheilus grahami
AACCAAGTACATTTTTTATTTTCTATAATCTGTTACACTCAGACGTACGTCACGAAACAGAAGAAAATATCTGTTGCAACTTCCGTTTTATCGCCTTTATCGACTTTCGTAAACTGTAGCATGTGTCAGGTAAAAAAATGGTTTTAGCTGCATAAACTGTCACATTGTGCAAATAGTTTTTTCGTAAACCTTTTGCATTGATTTACGTGTGAAATTGTGCTTGTGATGGAGGAATGAGGCCCAATATTAAAAAATATATTAAAAACCAGGCTGCTCAGAATTAGTTTTCAGGTTGCAGTAGTCTACTCAGCTTTCTAAGGGTAAACAAAAACTGCTAGTGTGGATGGTTTGTAGTGGATGGTCTCGCTTTCTCTCTCAATCTGTTGCTTTGTTCTTTCTGTGTTCAGGCAGTGAGGAAGACGCCTCTCCTAAGGGGTCCTGATAACAGAGATGCGACAGTCACCTCACTAACAGGCCCTGAGTCAGCACCCATAGCTCCTGTGAGACGATGTGTGTCTGCAATGACGTCCATTTCGCTTCGAATTTCCCAAAGTGTGTGTGGGAGGAGAGACAGACAGAGTGAGAAAGAAAGAGGTCTGTGAGTTCTGGTTGGTAGCA
>NW_015530165.1:0-618 GCF_001515645.1 Sinocyclocheilus grahami
CGGTTGAAAGAAAATCATACACATCTGGAATGGGTAAATGATGAGAGAATTTTCATTTTTGTGTGAAGTATCCCTTCAATCATCTGTTTAACACTGTGTACTCACTCAGGGATGGTTATAGAGCTGCAAACTATTCATGAACTCATTCTGCATGTCGTCAATGTCATCAGTGGTCTCAATGGGAATACTTGGTGGGTTCAGGACGGGTGAGCATGGCATATTCTCATATTGATATGTATGGTCAACGTACAATCGAAAGTCCCCATAACCCCCTACAGCTCCGTGGAGAGGCTCACAGACGTTGAGGTAGGGGTTGGCGTACAGCTGGGGGAAGCAGGGGCCCTGGCTGTGGAAGCGGCGGTCTGACGCGGGGCTGTGGCTGGGGCTGGTCGAGGGGCTGTGCGGAATGAGACACGTCAGCTGACAGCTGTTCTTCCTGGTGGGACGGTTGAGATCCAGTTTGGCGGTGAGGGGCTTGCCGATGCTAACGTCCATGTTCCACTGGACTAGCTCATCTAGGGAGTTAAACTGAACTTGTAGGCAGACAGTGAAAGCTAGTTCCTCCTGTAAATCAAGACGAAAAGCATGAGAAGGAAAAAGAGGTATCAAGGTAGTTTT
>NW_015530166.1:0-618 GCF_001515645.1 Sinocyclocheilus grahami
TCTGCAGCAGGCAACAGACCAATGTTCACATTCGTTTTGAAACCGACACTATAATGGTCACTCATTTTCCAGTGTCCTCACCTGGAGTAGCTCGGTATGGTGCCTCTCTCCGTGTCCTTGTTGGTGAAAGGGTCCACTCGGGCACACAGCCACTCGCATTTGCCCTGGTGCATGGTGTCCAGGACATGGAGAACCTCGTCACATCGTACGTTCAGTGAGCAGTTGTCCAACTGGCTGGAGATGTTCAGATTGAGACGTATGTAGAAAGAGTCTCCGGATACCACTGTGCCATCTTCAATGTCCTTCAGCAGCCGCCTGTAGCCTGGAAACAAGAAAAGCAGTGTTGTGGATGCAACTTAACACTGAATAAGATGGTGTGTGATAGAAAAAGAGGAGCAGCACATTTGATTCAGACAGGGCCATGGGCTAAAAGACCAAAGCCCTGTCTTTTCTTTAGAGTCCTAATTAGGGTTGTGACGGTGAGGAAATTTTTCCACCAGTTAATCAACGTGTGACAACACCCGTAATACCGGTATCACCAGGGGGTGGGGTTCATTGGGGTTTTCCATCTTTTCCTCGCTTTCCTTTACTTTTAAATAGCTACCCAACAAAACAGAC
>NW_015530167.1:0-618 GCF_001515645.1 Sinocyclocheilus grahami
CTGAGGAACACCGTGAGAGACAGGAGCAGTAGAGGACTTAGCCTGCCGCAAAGCAATGTAATACTGCTGAATACCAAGAGCAGAGAGTCGTGCGATGACAACACTGCCAGAGATTGTGTCAAAAGCAGAGGAAAGATCGAACAGAATTAAAATGCTGATAGAGTCTGAGTCAGTGGCCAAACTTAATGAAACTTGTCGAAGAATTCAAAATGTGTCTTTTCTTTGTCTTCTGATTGCCTGTGAACTTTATCTGCCATTCTAGTTTGTTAAAAAACCTAATGTCTAAACCTATCCTCATTCAGCTCATGTGCCCGTGTGATGACTGAGCAGGTGTTTGTGTCCAGGTGTGCCCATGTCCTTCGCTGTAGCCGGAGTGGCCATCGGCCTCATATCTAAAGCCCATCCTGAGAAAGCGTCAGAGATCCAGGACTACAGGCTGCTGACCGATATTCTGGTAGGTGCTCCAGCATCTGTTCCCCGAGCGTTAACCGAGCCGCGCGCTCATTCCTCTGCTCTCTAATCAAGGGAATAGAGGACTACAACGGAGACATGGACTTCAAGATGGCAGGCAGCAGTAAAGGGATCACGGCTCTGCAGGTAACACACTCTCCTGTGCTC
>NW_015530168.1:0-618 GCF_001515645.1 Sinocyclocheilus grahami
ATTGTGAAATCAAATTCTTGTTTGCTCAAAATACAGCCTGTTAAGGCCAGTGTGTGCCTTGCTTGGAAGCCGTAATGTCTAAAAATCTTGTGCAGTTGTTGTTTTGTATGTAAGTGAACTAGTATGATCTTTTTCTGTTATTAGGCTACTTAACACTAAAAATATTTGATAACATGTTACACTTAAGTTTAGACATTATTGACTTTTTACACTGGTTTAGCTTTCCTCTGTGCTCTATCAGTGGCTGGCGGTGCAGCCTTGTTAGGGTTAAAATGAAAAGCGGCCCACGTGACGGTGTCTTTCAGAGATGGATATCAAGCATGTCTGAAAGCCTGAATGGTGCTTTCGTCTGTCTTCATTTGGCTGTGCCGAGTTTGCAGAGGGAGGAAGAACACATGTAAAAGCAAAGACTTTGACCTGGGGGAAGTAAGCATACTGTTAGCACACCTTGAGTTAGGTGTGTGTGAATTAATTTCTGATTTAAAAAGGCAAAACTGAAATTGAAGTTTTCATTTAGCCAAAAATGAAATAAAATGTAGGTAATTGGGTGATTGAACTCTGTTCTCTTCACTGTTAAGGCCGGAACACACCAAGCTGATTTCAAAGAACTAGTGGCGA
>NW_015530169.1:0-618 GCF_001515645.1 Sinocyclocheilus grahami
CACAATAATGCACTTATAACGGCCCATAAACAACCGACTCGAGAGCGCAGATTTTAATATTCACTCGCAGGGAGTTTTAGCTCTGATGATTGAAATTAAATTCAAAAGGGCTTTTTGAAACAACCCCAAGTATTAAACTTGAGGATGTGCGTCATCATGCAGCGTTTGTGCTCCAGACTTCAGAAAATTGAGTTGTTTTTGTAGTTGCACGTCTGTAGTTTCCTATCCAGTCCTGTATGAGTGGTTGACCTCACCTCACTCGTGGTCAGCGGGCAGTACGGTGTGCCAGGCGAGTCCCTCATGCCCGCTGCATGGGCAGACCTCAGTCCCTTCCCTGATGCCCACCTCAACATGGGCAGATCGCCACATGGTGCACCATCTGTTGAGAGACGAGGGATGGAAAAAGTGAGAAGAGTTGGAGAAGATATAAAGAGGGAAAGAGAAGATCAAAAGGAAGATGCAGGGGTCTTACAGACGCCCCAGATCGTCTGAGTCACAGATACAACAGATACAGCATTAACATTAGAAACTAGAAGAAAATGGAGTGGTCGCAGGTTTTTAAGGGTGGTTACTAGGGCATTTCTAGGTGGTTGTTAAGATCTGAGTGTAGTTGCTACT
>NW_015530170.1:0-618 GCF_001515645.1 Sinocyclocheilus grahami
GATAATGAACAAAGCAAACGTTTCATCCACGACTGGTTACACTGTGCTAAAGGAAAGAAAAGAAAAAAACAGCACTAACAGACGTCTGTGCTTCACATTAAAACTATATCCAGGGTGCAGAAACATTTTAATTTCAAACGCAGCCATATGAGCTACTTACAGTTTGTTAAAGTCAGAAATCAGATTATGTACAATAAGGGCCATATACAGTATGGTACATTCAACACTTTCTTCTAGTGTTTACACAATTTTATACTATAACAGCCGATATAAAGACAGTCAAACACACAGGTCATATTTCACTCAAAAAATAAAAATGAGAATACTTCACAAAGCAAAAACCACTAACTAAAATATTTTCATGACAATTAAGTGTATCCCTAATATCAATATTTTCAAATGTGATTGTTATTATTGTAATAGTTAAAAATAGATTTTTCATTAATTAAAAAGCTATTTAACAATACTAACAATATCTAACCACCTTACAATTTTTAATTTTATAAAAAAAATTCTGAATCAGAATTGAGCAAAAATGTGGTTAAAATGTCTTAAGACAAAAAAAAAAAAGAATAGTTCACCCAAAATCAGATTTGGAGAAATGTAGCACTGCATCAC
>NW_015530171.1:0-618 GCF_001515645.1 Sinocyclocheilus grahami
TTAAGGGGGTCTGAATACTTTCCGTACCCACTGTATATTATTTTTGATAACCTTTTTGCAAGGTAAATACTTTTTATGTTATTTTAGGGGATATATATGGCTAGCTGATTGCATAACTGGGATAGAAAATATTTTGACATTTCAAAAACAACCTATTTCACACTTTAACATCTGAGCTGGATGTGTCAAATGTAACCAGTCAAGAACCACTAATTCAACCACTCATCAAACCATTTTACCCAGTAATTGAGTCATGAATCACTGGACTGATTTAAAACTGATGGTCTGAGAGTCCATTTTGGACAGATTTATTAAAAAGTTTGTGAATCAGTCTACACTGGTCATGCTATTTGTTGTTGCGTGTAGCCAGAAAAGACATTGTAGGCATCAGATTAGTCTGTTTATTGTTTTGTAGTATTTAGTGCACCCTTGTCTTTTGCAATATAATCTTAATGTTGAAGAGCTCAAAATTCAGCTAAAATAATGTGTTTTCTGGAAAAACTGTCACAGTGCTTTAGTACAGTGTTTCAAGTCTTCAGAGTTGAACATCATGAATAGAACTGAATGATGACTACAGCTACCTAGTTATTCTACTAGTTAATTGCTTTCGTGTTGTTC
>NW_015530172.1:0-618 GCF_001515645.1 Sinocyclocheilus grahami
TTAATGCTTCCTTGATACAAAAAAATATTAATTTCCTTAATTTAAAAAAATCTAACTGACCCCAAACTTTTGAACGGTACTGTAGCTCTCATCATACAACAACAGTTCAGTCACCTGGGGCTGTTAAAGTTTAAAGTGTATTTATTTATTAATCATATTTTAAATCAATAGATAGCTTTGTTTGAGAATTTTTTTATTCAATGATATTCTTCAGCTCTGCAAAGCTTGAGTCAAGTGCCTGTTCATGCTCAGATTCCAAATTGGTGTGCAAATGTCACCAAAACAGCCACTTGTGTGAGTAGTAATTGCTCATATGGTATGATATTGAATGAACACACCATTTTTTACACAGTGAACTGCTAAACTCCAAAGAGCAATGCAGAATACAGAGGGACAGTGTCTAAATACATGCACAAGTGTGTGAGAGCATGCAAGTGGGCCAGCGCTGACTGTGATTATGTCATCAGGATTTACAATCGGGTCACCAGGGCAGAACTCTCTCCAGACAGATTCACATGGACTGCAGAGGAAGTGTGTGTATAGGTGGAGCTTCCCTAACGCACAGTGAGTTAAGAGAAAGAAGCGCTGCAGCCCAGAGGAGACAGACAGAGTCTTGAC
>NW_015530173.1:0-618 GCF_001515645.1 Sinocyclocheilus grahami
AAAAGACTTACTCGACGCATGCGCAACGCAAGAGTGACAGCACGCCAGCGACATCTGTTGGTCAAAACCATGCAAGAACACCGCAAACATTGCTTTGTTCTGTAATCTAAAGTGTATATTCTATAATTTAATAACGATTTCAGATAGATTATCTGTATGTAGTCTTTTGTTAATTTGTAGCACTTACCAACAAGTTACTCTGCCAGACAATGATCATGGCTTCAGATATAGAAGAATATATTCCAACAAAAATCACACGCATTTTATGAAGAAATGAAAGCCATTACACATATAAACTTAATGAATAGATGTTCATTTCGATGATTTGTTCGTTTTATTAGCTGTCACTAATAATTATATACTAATAATTATGCATCACATGCATAAACCCACAAATACAGTAGCCCAATCTCACATCGCTAGCAGTAGTTGTCCGTTACCACGGCAACCGCTTGGTCTTCAGCGTATAAATATGTATGCATGTGGTCCTGCATGGCTTTGACCAACAGATGTCGCTAGCGTGCTGTCACGCTTGCGTTGCACATGCGTCAAGTCTTTTTTTTGTGGATTACGTATATATAACGTATATATATATATATATATATATATATATATATA
>NW_015530174.1:0-618 GCF_001515645.1 Sinocyclocheilus grahami
TTTTTTTTATTTCAGAAATGCTATTTTTAATATATATATGAAGGGCCTCGTTCATGACACATGAGCAGAATCAATTCACAAATTCCACTTTCTGTATGAATGAATTTCATTTTTTTGTGTGTTTGATGAATGAAGCCCAGTGTGTGGGAACGATTGTTATTTTTGATTGTTATTTACTGAATGTAAATGTTGTTTCCCAGCATGCACTGCGGAGGTGGAGAAGGTGTGCTCGGTCTCGACTGAAGAGCATCTGCAGCCGTTTAAAGAAAATATGGAGGTGTTTGTGAGTGAAGGTGAGTGAGTCTGATGATGCAGTGAACGTGGGAATGATGGGCTTTTCCTTCAGGATTCTCAGACTCGCTGAAGTGTGACTGGTGTCAATTAAATGAGGGAATTCCTGGGATTCCTCCCGCGGCTCTCCTGAGAATCGGCTTGATTCGGCGGGGGGAGATCACAGGCCTGACTGCCATTAGAAGCCGCGGGTTTGTGGCGTAGCAGGTTTGCTAATGCGTCGTGACCTCTAGAGCCGCGAGCATGAGATTCTGCTGACCCAGAACCGTATTAATCTCAGTATCTGACCCACCGGACCAGAGGTCTGCCCACACACACACACACACA
>NW_015530175.1:0-618 GCF_001515645.1 Sinocyclocheilus grahami
GCCCCACTATTCTAAAGAGATGAGGCAGCAACTTCCTTTCAGAACCTGGTTCTGTCAGGTCAGTTCTACACTCTGTGGACGGCAGGTGCAACTTGGCCCAGTTTATCAAGTGCGCTTCTCTTCCTTCCGCCCTGCAACCTCGTTCTTGTTTCTGAACAGCGGTGAGTCCTTGTGATGCCTGAATCAAGTAGACAGGAATATTGTGCATCATCTCACTGGTGGTTTTCCTCTAAACCACTTCTTGAATGGTTTAAATTAACTTTTGCTCATTCGTTTGTGTGTTTTGTAATGGTGAGCATTCAGATTTACACAGCATTTGCATAACGCATCTGACTATGGCTTTCTGCCTTGATTGTTCCCATGGCAACAAGGTCACGTGTCAGGGGGATTTGCATGATTTCCATGGCGTTTGGACACAGTTACATCATCATCAGCAGACAGAGCGTGTATGAGAGAAATAGAGACATGGACCTGTGGTGTCAGATGAGTTAGCGAGGTTAAGGAATAGCCCATGCAAATGGCCACCTACCCAACGCAAGGGGAACATTAACCGGGCAAATGAAACAATCACGTAGTTCAAATATGTGACCCTGGACCACAAAACCAGTCATAAGGGTC
>NW_015530176.1:0-618 GCF_001515645.1 Sinocyclocheilus grahami
CACACACACACACACACACACACACACAAAGTAATAGGGACTGTAGATTAACAAGATAATAATAAAGTCATAAAAACAGAGCAAAATTTTAGCGACCACAATCTTATGATTTATATGTGTACTGATTGCATAAACAGAAGGATAAAATGAAGTGATATTTCATTCTGACAACACAGAGATGTCTTTGGTTAGTCCTATCAAAACAAAACTCTTGTTTCATTAAGAATAAAAAAAAGTTTAATTTCACAACTGAAAACCATTCAGTATATAGTTATTATTGAAAGAAAGATCAGTTAATTAACAGCCCAGGGCTCAATATTAAAGATTTTCCTCACAGATTCGACTGGCCTGCTGATATTTTTATTTGTCTCACCACAAAAAAAGTATTGTTTTTAGCAATATTTTATATTCATTTTATACATAATATATATTAAATAGGGTTTTCATAAAGTTTTTTTTTTCAAAAAATTAAAACAAATATTTTATTATTTTTTAAAGTTGCAATAATACCTGCCTTGCTGAAGAATATCTACATGTTGTATACCAACAACAAAAAACTAATTTTCAACATTATTTTTGATAATATAACCATATTAAAACAGCATATATATATATATA
>NW_015530177.1:0-617 GCF_001515645.1 Sinocyclocheilus grahami
ATAAACAAAGAGCTGGAGTCAGATGGGTATGAATTTTTAATGGGGTAAACCTTCTGGAGATATCCGAGATGTAGATTTCTGTAGCGTTCGCTTCCCTTTGTCTTTTGATTTACTATCGGAGTAAGAGCGCATGCTGTTGGGAGGAACGGACACAGAGCTTTACGGTTCCTCAGACGTACTGCTGCAGTCAGAACACTGAAGTATTGAAAAATCTTTCTGTTGTGATGTATGAAGTTTGGGCTGTCTTATACAAGAAGCATATACATAGATTTGGGGTTCCCAAGTGTATTATCTCAATTCCATGGATGTTTGTAAGGTAGCATCTTAAGTCATGTGGACTTTACTTTTAGTTGTCATTAAAGGTTTAACACAAGTATGTCCAAACTGTAACTTATTTCACTGCAAATAGTGTGAGAAACTTTCATTTATGCATCATTAGTGTTTGGCTCCAGTAGATTCAGGCAGTGGTTCTAGTTTCTTCCTGGTATCGCTATGTGGACGTCTGTTTGGGTCTTTCTCCATGCACGAGATATTCAGCCTCCCTTGTGATTTTTTTTCGCAACCTCTGACCCACTAGACACACACACACACACACACACACACACACACACACACAC
>NW_015530178.1:0-617 GCF_001515645.1 Sinocyclocheilus grahami
CCACACCATCTGCTCGCAGAAACTTGAGATGCCCGTAAAAAAAAAAGAAAATAGCCAAGCAGATGCCATCTTGACAAAGCAGGAAGCTTGTTTAATTTAGATGCTTTCTGGAGTACCAGTATTTCAGAATGCCAGCAGAATCCATATTTTGCATGTCTTCTTCTTTTCTTTTTTTCCTTTTTTTGGTGGAACTGCTTTGTAGAATGACAGTTATTGCAATTAACAGTCAAATGGTTGGGGGCTAATTTTGAGTTCTCAGCTTTTTACTTAATCTCCATTCACATCCGTCTCTATCAGAGGAGGTTTCCAGCTTCAGTAATGGCATGCTATCAGTTTGAAAGCAAGCTTATTAATGTCATTTCGGCTTATTCTTCACTCCGCGTGTAATATGTCCTCCCTTCCCAGGTTCCCTCAGCTGCAGCACGAGCGCTGACCTCAGTGTTACTGTGACGACCATCGAGTCCGGCGACCAGGTCTCGCCCACTATACCGCGCGCCTCTAAGAACCGGGTTTCCGGAAAGCTCCGCCGCTCGGCCAGCGCCATCAGCAAGTCCTCTAACTGAACACTTCCACCGGCCGTCAGACTGCATTGTGGATGAATGTATCATTTGACTCTA
>NW_015530179.1:0-617 GCF_001515645.1 Sinocyclocheilus grahami
ATTTACTTTTGATTTATTACTCCAAAATATTCAAAATTCTATGATATTCTGCACTATGAATACCATTTTATGACTGGATTCCACTATTCCATAAATAAGTCCACTTTAATTAGACTGAACTCTTAGACTGAAATCTGCCTATTTGGAACAGTGTTGTCTAGTGAGTCGTCTCACCTCTCGTCGAGTTCCTGTCCGTTAAACGGCTGGAAGTTAGCGCGGTGTGGGGAGGCGGGGCTGAGCGGGGAGGCGTGGCCTGATCTGCCCAATGAATGCCTGCGGCTGCGGCGTCTCTCCAAGCCCCACCTCTCTGCTCCGCCCACGCTGGAGCGGCGTCTGTCCTGCCGGCCGGAGGACGGAGGCAAAGCATCCTCATCGCCGTCCTCGTGCCGAAGAGTCGCCTGCAGGAAGGAGGACGCGATCAGAACCGAGAGACTGGATCAGACATCAGTCAGACAGCAGACGTGAATCTGTCAGACCTCATAGATGTTGAGCTGCTCCAGCAGGTCCAGATCGGTTCCCTTCCGACCCAGATAACGCTGCGACACGCTCTCTATTCCCTGCTCCTCCAGAACATCCACCGTATCATAGAACGAGTCTTGATCGGGCAGCGCCGTCAG
>NW_015530180.1:0-617 GCF_001515645.1 Sinocyclocheilus grahami
AAAGCCTGTGGAAAGAGGGAGGGCTGTGTCAGATTTTCTAGGCTGTATCGCTGTAATTGGTCTGGGCTGTTCATAGCCCTGTTAACTTGTCAGTCAAGGCTGGATGGAGAGGGGATTGAGCTGAAGGCTGTAGTGTGGGTCAGCAATCTGTCAATAGTTCTGTAAGATATTTGGGCTTGCTGTATTTAATGCATCCCTTACTTTTTGATGTCACCCTCAGGTACGACTAGACAGCCACGAGACAGTGAGATCACGGGAGTCGACTATAACTTTGTCTCCGTTGAGGAGTTCTTCTCGCTGGAGGAGTCGGGGGCACTGTTGGAGAGCGGGAAGTTCAAAGGTCAGCCTCATACCTGAATAATTCATGAATATAAAGAAGAGGAAGTATAGAATTACAGTGCAACTTAATTATTTCATTACTTGTTGTTGAATGTTCCTTGGATGTTTTTTAAGGTCATGCGTTAGATCTATGGGGCTTTGTATCCAGTGTTGATCTATTGATTCACAGTTCTAAGAGCTCCATTTACACACATCAACATGCATCAACACAGCTGTTGTGCTTGCAATACTTATCTATATTATATTATATTATATTATATTATATTATATTATATTAT
>NW_015530181.1:0-617 GCF_001515645.1 Sinocyclocheilus grahami
TCTTGAAAGTCCTGAGAAATGTACTTATTAATTTATATGAATTTGTTGCAAAACCTTAGTTAAGGTTTAGAAAGTTTCTTCTGCTTTAAGACTTCAGTTACATGCAACACAACAAAAAAACTAAAAATGGAATATTATAAATGTGTTGTGCTGATATAATAAATTTAAATGAATGTTTTTTAAGCATTATTTTATTTTATTTTTTAAATATGAATTCATCAGGCAGTGTGTTAGAGTGTGTGTTTATTACCTTCCAGCTCCTCTTTCTCGAAATTCGTTTTGAGCACAGACCGAGTCCCACCTCTGTCCAGCACGGCTTCCTCGTCGTTTCTCTGCAAAACACAACACTGTTATTAAACACACAGTTACACACAAACTCATGTTCTTTTATAGATGATAACTAACAGATAACTCATCCAGCAATCCATTCTAATGAAATATGGCAAAGCATATGGCAAGCAGAACTTTACACATGTAAACACATAGACAGTACTGTTCAAAAGTTTGGGGTCTGTAATAATATTATTAACATATTTGTAAATGTAATTTATTCCTGAGATGCCAAAGCTGAGTATTCAGCATCATTACTCCAGTCTTCAGTGTCACATGATCCTTCA
>NW_015530182.1:0-617 GCF_001515645.1 Sinocyclocheilus grahami
AACATGGAAAAAAATGCTCAGAGCATTTACATATATATATATATAAAATAACAGTTGTTATCACTGCGTTCAAATAGAAAAAAGCGGACTACATTTCCCATAATGCCATACGTGGGCACGTTCGTTTGACGTCACACGCATCTCGCCAGGTACAGAAGTCCATCGTGCAAAATGAAAACAACTGTTGCATAAACTTCATTCATTACGCGGAAGCTGGTCGCATGTGCAAACGGATTCACATTTTGGGTAACGTAACTCTGGACTTTATTTCACGCTTTGTTTGTTTTTTTTTCTCTCGCTGTCGCATTGCAAAAACGAAGTAAAGCGAGAGGTTGCTAAATCACATTTCTAATACTTTTAATAGATGTAGATTTTTAGTAGTCCGACTGTCATCTGCTAATGCAATGTAAGAAAAATATGGGGGTTAACATGCAAACGACCTTTTAATGGTTTTTAATGTGCATTTTTAGAAGGATCATGGCAGAGAAACCTCAGCTGGTCAATAGTTCACCAGAGGACGTTCAGACTGATGAGTGCATGAGCACATACACGCATGTCTACAGCCCTGATCTTCTCATGTAAGCACAATAAACACTGAAGTTTTTTTTTTTTTTTTT
>NW_015530183.1:0-617 GCF_001515645.1 Sinocyclocheilus grahami
AAAATGTGAGGGGTGTACTCACTTCTGTGAGATACTGTATGTATTTAGGCATGTTTTCTGTATCTTGCATGTGATTCAGACAGGAACAGGTTCATGAAGGTGTGTACAGCCCATTAGAGGTCAAAGTGGAAACAAAGGAAGGGCCACTTCTCTGCCGGACGTATAAGATGAACAACTTCAGACCCTGTTCCCCTTCACCACAGTATAAAAAGGTACACTTTACTGTCCATCATTAGCCTGACTGACCAAACCAAAGCATAACATCTTAATTACAGATCACAAAGTGGACAGTTCACCTGATCAAATATTAGCGTGTGCTTTAATTTTAAAATACAACTATATTGAAAACAGCTGAAAGTTACACTTTAAAGCTTTTAAAGTGTAACTTTCAGTTGTTTTCAATATAGCTGTATTTTTAACCTTATGTACAAGATTATCATAAGACCTCTCTGACAGTCTAATTGCATAGCTATCATAATAAGTGTCAGTGAAGAGTCTCTTCTTCATTTGAATGCTTATCTCGTCTCATTCTCCACAGGTTGTGTGTTTAGGGGCTCAACAGAACAGCTTGCCTCAAAACTACATACAGAAGCTTCTGGCACTGGAGACAAACAACT
>NW_015530184.1:0-617 GCF_001515645.1 Sinocyclocheilus grahami
TTGGAGATCTCCAGGCTGCAGTTATACCCTTCTTGAATTACCTACAGTTTTTTGACAAACACCAAGGTCATGTGGTGATTTAATCCACAACTTTGAGTTTTCAAAAAGAAATCAATATAAAATTAATTGTTTAAATATTTTTGTCCACTGCAGAGCACCGTATGATAAGTGTTGAGCTTCGCCGTAATTTGCACGCATTTTAAATATATAGCCTACATTTATTACGGAAATGTTGGAAATTATTTAAGAACAATATTTAATCACTGCTTTACCACAGCGACTGGAAGATATTGAGAACAAAAACGAGAAAGAGAAATAAAGCACATTACATTTAAAATGGGCCGTTAATCTGGCAGCACATGTGTGCAATACCATTTTAAAATACATAGCCTATTATATATTATTACTAGAGCCCGACCGATATGGGTTTTTTGCGGCCGATACCGATATTAGGGAGTAAAAAAATGCCGATATCGATATATCGGCTGATATTCTTTGTGTATATTATAGTACAGTACCAGTCAAAAGTTTGGACACTTTCCCATTTGTGTGTCCAAACATTTGACTGCTACTATATATATATATATAATACAGTATATATATAATACAGTATATAC
>NW_015530185.1:0-617 GCF_001515645.1 Sinocyclocheilus grahami
ATTGTGTTATTTTAGAAATTCAAAACAATTGTTATAGGTAAAAGTGATTTTAATAAGGCATATTCTTTGCTTACCTACACTCTTTGTAAATATTAGTAATAAATAACTATACCTTAATAAAATCTCTGAATATAATTGAAGTGGTTGTTTGAGTTGAACATACCAAAATAAATGCCTAAATATCCAAGTTAATTTTGTCTAAATTTAAATATTTTTAAAGTCAAACAGTATTTGATTTTAATGTTATAAAATTATATTTTATAGATATACTTAATATATCAAAATATTTGAGAATGCAGAAAATATTCTGTTCAGTTTCATGAACTACTACCAGGAAATCTGATTTTCCTGGCATGCTTTGATATGGACTGTATAAGGAGAGTAAATGTTGAATTTCTCAAAGGATGAGGTCTATTAATATTAAATGTTCTGTTGGAATTTATAAGTGGTTCCATTTTGTTGTGAAATGAATAAAGGTCATATTGTTCTTACATCGATTTCACAGCATTCAAAATTGCTACGTGTAAAAATGTTTCAACCTGTTTTTCAACCCATGAGCAGCTCAGACATTGTTTTTTGGTAACACTTTATTTCGATAGTCCACTTTAGACATTATA
>NW_015530186.1:0-617 GCF_001515645.1 Sinocyclocheilus grahami
CATATTCTCACTCTATCAGACTATATGAGCCATAAAAGCCTGATGTTTTAAAAGAGTCTTGTAAGTGCTATTCTTGACCCTAGTTTTTACTAACCGTTTTGTTTGATAACTGTTCTGTCCTTGTTTTTTGTGTGAAATGAGGGAACAAATAATTATTTTGCACAATGACCTAAACTCCTGACTCGTTACGTCAGACAGAAGCTGTGCGATACACCTCGTGTGGTAAACACGGTCGCTCTGTCTGAAGATGAGACGAGGTTAACGTGAACTGCCTCAGTACCTGTGCTGTCTTGCAGCAGATGATGCTCGGCGTCACTGAGCACGGAGGATCCCAGCATTCCCGCAGGGTTCATGTAGGGGTCAGGCTCGGGCTCGGGGCTCTGGACGCCTTTCCACGGGACGCCCGGCTGAAACTCTAAGAGTGAGATGAAATATTACAGCAATAAATGCATGAGAAACTCAAACAATTGCATACTGTGAGGCTCCTAATGTTGGGTGACTTTAATATAATATCTGACATAAAATACTGAGCTGGACTGAATGTGATGGGAAAGTAAAATGACTCTTATGGGCTAAAGCAATAAGCCCCGTGAAGCCGTGGTTTACAGTGAATTTAT
>NW_015530187.1:0-617 GCF_001515645.1 Sinocyclocheilus grahami
ATGCTGGGTTAAAAAGGGACAAACCCAGCAGTTGGGTTGTTTTGAGTCAAAACAACCCAACTGCTGGGTCAAAACACCCCAATAGCTGGGTTTGCCCCTTTTTAACTCAGCATTTTTTTAGAGTGTACTGAATCCCACCGTATGTGTGAATGTTGTAGTTTGGGAATCATATAATTGTGATTTGGTGTGTTGAATGTGAAGGACTCTAACATTGATATCAGTATTTTTTCCCCCTAAGAACAACAAACAAAATCCAATGGAGTGAATAAACTCCATTGGATACTGCTGCACACTGGATTGGAAGTATCTAAGTACATGATGAACACTGTTTGTTGTTCTCAGGTGTGGGATCATTTTACTTTCAAGATCCAGGAAATCTCATTCAGTAACTAAAGGCACAGATGAGCTCTGTGCAGCTATTTGTCACCCAGTTTCCTGTTCTGACCCATTATGTGGTGATAAAAACATGTTCCAGATATTCTTTAGAGAGTAGCCTATCACAAGTCTTTATTGAGTTCCTTGTTAAATCAATACAACACACTGTACAAAACCTTACTGTTCACACTATTACAAAATTGCATGTGCCGAAAATGAACACTAAATACACTGATCAAGCA
>NW_015530188.1:0-616 GCF_001515645.1 Sinocyclocheilus grahami
TATATATATATATATATATATATATATTTATTTATAATTTTGTCAGGTTTGGCATTCCATAACCACTAAGATATTTTTACGTTTTTACATATTTATGTTAGAAATAATTTTTCCTTTACATTTCTTATTAAATGTTAAGGTTATCATTAATAATTAGAAAGCAGATAATTTATTAAATTCATATTTTGCAATAATATTTGGAAATTATGCATCTGTATTTTAACATTTATATTTAGAAATCATTTTGTTAGATTTCTTATTAAATGTTAAGGTTATAATTAAAAGTTAGAGTGCAGATAATGTATTAAATTCATATTATTCAATAACTTGACCTCTGTGACTTTTAAATCAGCAGAATTCACAATGTTAAATCCATCAAAGAAAAGTGAAGTGTTTTAAGACACAAGAGTACAAATGCGGAACTGCCCCGTCTCTCACACTGGTGCCACACCATGCGCCCATCTTTATTGTTGAGCTTTGGGATTTATTATAGCTCACATTTACTGTTGTCTTAGCTCTCAAGTTAATAAGTTACCTGGTGCACTGGGTGATTTCATAAAAACGTAACATAACTAACATCTAGCATGCTGTAAAACCTGTGAAGTAATTCATACAG
>NW_015530189.1:0-616 GCF_001515645.1 Sinocyclocheilus grahami
CACCTACATCATAACAAATGTGTAATTACAAGTTTCAAAATAAAAGAAATTAAAAGTATATTTTAGTATACATAGTTAAAATGTACTGACAATCATCTATTTCAATGACAACAGAAGTAATAACAAAATTACATATAAAGATGTACTTAAGTCCTACTTAAGTGGGTAAGGGGGTCACCCCCCCCCCCCCCCTACAAAAACACTCTAAAATGCAGCTAATTGCATTTAACATAA
Source organism: Sinocyclocheilus grahami (assembly GCF_001515645.1). NCBI lineage: Eukaryota > Metazoa > Chordata > Actinopteri > Cypriniformes > Cyprinidae > Sinocyclocheilus > Sinocyclocheilus grahami. Next base: position 235 of record NW_015530189.1, read on the forward strand.
AATTGAATTATAATACATTTTCATTTAATTATAAATATCATGCAATGAACTGTCCAAAAACATCAAATTCAGTTAACACTTAAGTACTACTGTAAATATACTTTACTTTTACTTAAAGCTGATCATACAATAACATGTACTTTATGAAAGTAGATGTACCCTTGTGTCAGCTCATCCGAACCTTCACCTGAGAAAATCACAACGCTGTCAGTCTTCTCACGGATGTACTTTGATATCAGGTACATGCCTGTAGAAAAAAACAAAGAGATCACTGAACAGCCTTTTTTTTTTTTAAAACACTACTGCCATCTAGTAGTAAAAAACACTACTATTATACAGTGGCTATGATGGATGTCACACATCCAGCAGCTTGTTGAAGAGA
>NW_015530190.1:0-616 GCF_001515645.1 Sinocyclocheilus grahami
AATTCTCGAGAATTATCCCAACAACATGCTACAGAATAGAGGTGAAGAACTTTTCAGTCTCTGCGAAAGGGAGTGTATCAGGACAGAGCTGTGGGAGATGAGTGTAGATCACCTCCACGCCGTAAACAGAACAAATGAACCACTATCCCCGGTAATGCCACCCCGGAGAGGGGCTTAAAACGGCTTATACAAAACTGGAGGTGGATAGAGGAGAGGAGGAATTACAAGAGTGTTTTAGAAGAACTAAAAACGCTCAGTAAAGAGATCCCCATCAGCAGGATCTGTGCCATCAGCAGTCTGCGAAGTTATAGCGCTAAGTGACACCTGAACACACAGAAGATGAATGTTGCAAACAGCACACACGAGCTCAAATAATAAAACGAAAATGTGTTCTGTTACTTCATCCTTGGTGATAAATTGGCGTGTGTTTATGAAACCATCCTTACTGGAAGTAATATTAACAAACAATGCCACATTTTCAAAGCCATTCGCCTAATAACTCGGCAGTATGCGATGACAAGCAACTTTCTTCCCAAGGGCACTTCAAAAATTGCAGTTGATAAATTAGTCTGACTGCCACATTAATACAGAAGAACAAAAAAATTGTGGCCGTGCA
>NW_015530191.1:0-616 GCF_001515645.1 Sinocyclocheilus grahami
ACAAAGCAGCTCAGCTGCAACTGAGAAGCAGAAAGAGAGATAAGGGAAAAAAAGAGGAATCCTTAAGGGTTAAAAGAAGAGAAAAAAATAGATTTAATTTGGAATGTCCACCTCAAAAAGAAAGGAGAAAAGCAATGAAAACTAGAGAAACACAAGGAGCTAACCTACATGCCTAGAAAGGTATTAGCAGGGTAAATGGAATTAACCTTTTGCTAACGTTTATAGTCTCATCCGAGAACTGCTTACACATTCTTGCTTGGAAATTCATCCCATTCTCGTCACCAATTTTCTCGCTTATGATTGGCCGATTTCAGACCCGTTCTGAGACCAAAAAAGAAAGTCTGATTGTATTTGTATACTGAAGCTTTTAGATGGATTAAAAAAATACAGTTATCCTAGAAAAGCAAGGTATGAGGTTAACAAATACCTCTCAAAGAAATGACTTTAGGAAGAGTCAGTTATTGCTTATGATGTAAGATATTGTACAGTTGTTCTTTGTCTTAAGGAGCCATAGCAACTGTTCTAGTCCTTATGGTTAATCTCCTGAAAACAACCCTCTAGTACCCATCCCTTTTTTTTTAAATAACTTTTTACCTACATGCATAACTAAATGTGG
>NW_015530192.1:0-616 GCF_001515645.1 Sinocyclocheilus grahami
AAAAAACCTTTAGAATGATAATGCTTCTGCAACCAAATTTTTTTTTTTTCAAGAAAACCACAAGCTTTGAATTATATGTATTAAAAAGAGCGAGATCAAAATCACACTGGTCATTGTTTGGTTGTACTTTATGTACAGTACAGATGTTGCTCATACTGTAAATCCTTGTTGTTTTCATGGCATATTCGATGCACAATAAATCACGGTTTTTTAAACCGTTTAGTTCTCATTTTGTCTATCATTTCAATTTAATACAACTTTTGTTAGTAAATCGTCTTTTATTTAACATTTGGTGAAATTACATTTGTTTAAAATCATTAATAAGTCTACAGCAAAGGATTAAACACTGCACTGCCATAAAAAATGAACAAAAAATGGCCTTAAAATTTCCTTAACACAAAACACCCCATTTTATGTAACACATGTATAACAAAACATTTATATGAAATATATTCAAATGTATATTTACCACAAATTATAAGGTGGTTAAAATTGTTTTTTTCATGTAAAACTATTGGTATTTTTAAATTATATTAAAGGTAATTCATACATTTATTTCTAACAAACTTATTACAATATTGTACAGTAAAAGGTAACAAAAATATGGGGAAACTAA
>NW_015530193.1:0-616 GCF_001515645.1 Sinocyclocheilus grahami
TATATATATATATATATATATATATACACACACACACACATGTTTAAAAAGCCATGTAGAACAGTATCAATTTAAAATATCAGTCAACATATTAGCTACTGTATTTCGCAAAATTTCTATATCAGTTCATTCAAAGTAAAGCCAAACTAGAGATTAAATCATTGTCTCTCGTAGATAAACATTTCTGCTGTGGACAAACAAACAAAAACAACCTATCGCAACACAGGCTATTGTAAAAGTTTCAATCGTCTAATTCTTGACAATGCATTGTGAGTGTTCATGTAAATGTTTACCATACTCCAAAATCCCTAATTCACTTCCTCAAGACTGATAAAGAAAAACATAAGACTAAAAATAATAATACAGCCCCTACAATGGTCACAAAGTCTCATGATAGAGACAATAACTCTATATATTTCCCTAGCAAATATTTAAACATGCTTTCTTCCAGTGAGTGGTTCTATAGTGTGCTGGGTAAGGCAGGCTGGCGCCGCTGTGGAGAGGAAAGGCCTGATCTGACAGAAATCCACTGGCATATCACTGCAGCCGGCCCGCTGGCCTTTCACTCATGAAACCTAATACATGCAGGCTACTAAAACCACACACACACACACAC
>NW_015530194.1:0-616 GCF_001515645.1 Sinocyclocheilus grahami
CTATATGTCGGCATGCTGCCCACAAGGCTATCGACAACGACGTTCCTAAAATTTTCAAAAACCTTTTGGGTAGTTCAAAATATACTTGGCATGACGTCTGTCGGTATAATAGTCTATGAGCCAAAGTCTGAACAGAGGGAGGAAAGACTGAGGTCCTAAAGCACTTGAAGACCTCAATGCTGAGGTCAACATTTGGGACAGGACATCCCGATGTTTCTTCCTCACAGGTCCTCAGCTGGGCTGTGTGTGTAGTCAGGGTGAAATATATATTATTATTCTCATGGGTGAATCTGAACAGACATGAAGTCTAACCTCTGGACTGGAAGAACGCAGATGTGACAATCTTTAACACCTACGTGATCTGGACTATCCATATGGCACAGATGCATAGATGTGGCATATGACCTTACTTATGCTGCACCGTATGGCTATTTAAACAAATGTGCTCTAAAAAACTCTTAGTAAACTTCAGCTGTAGTTGACTAGAAAATGCACACTGGTAGTAAGGGCTGTTATAATGAACTAAAACTAGAAGTAAAACTAAAACTATTAAAAACAACAACAACCATTATTATATCTATCTATCTATCTATATATATATATATATATATATATA
>NW_015530195.1:0-616 GCF_001515645.1 Sinocyclocheilus grahami
GCTCAACAGGCCGCACATTTCTAGCTCTCAAGCCTATCTAACGCTTTTTTTCTTTTTTCTTTTTAATCATACAGTTAATGCATTTGTTTAATGCACATTCTTACTGTGCTGCCAAAGACACGGTCTCAATAGTTCATAGTGGGTGACTGTCGCTGATCAGGAAAATAGCTCTGTCTTTTAATGTTGCTACTTTATGAAGATGGTTAAATTGATCTTTCACATAAACAACACTTTGTTCTTATGGATAGTTTTTTGCTTTTTCTCTTATTGCTAGATGTCCTGTAATAAAGGGGATTCCAGACAATCAAACACAGAAAATGACTTTCAAGTAAGTAACATTAGCAAAGTTCTGTTTTCCTATTGTTTTTATGTAAGCAGAATGTGACTTTATAGACTTGTGTCTCTATAAAATGTTTTATTTCACATCATCTGACATATTTTTAAAGCAAATATAAGGCCAATAAGAGTACAAATTCCTAAAAGCATTATAGTTAAACCGCTGATATTGTATGATTACCTCCCATCATCCTCAAAGGCCAAGGGACAAGCTATTTGGGTCTTCAGAAATGTTTTGTTTGGACCCGTCTCGGTTGTGATTTCAAACTTTTAGGTAAAA
>NW_015530196.1:0-616 GCF_001515645.1 Sinocyclocheilus grahami
TTTGAATGGGCCGCCTCCAGTTTCCCCTTTGTTGTGCTGCCTCTAGCTAGCGCTGTGACGTCACTGACCCTAGTTAGCTGTGGTTGGCCTGGCCGTGCGTCACTCAGAAAACAACAGGCCAAAATATGGCCACAGCCATATCACCCTGCAGCCCAAGACTGGTTGCCCACTGAAGTTAAGCAGGGTTGAGCCTGGTCAGTCCCTGGATGGGAGACCTCCTGGGAAACTAACACCTAACACCTCTTCCACTGGTTGCTGTTGGAAGAGGTGTTAGTGAGGCCAGCAGGGGGAGCTCACCCTGTGGTCTGTGTGGGTCCTAACGCCCCAGTATAGTGATGGGGAGACTATACTGTAAAAAGCACCGTCCTTCGGATGAGACGTTAATCCGAGGTCCTGACTCTGGTCATTAAAAATCCCATGGCACTTCTCGTAAAGAGTAGGGGTGTAACCCCGGTGTCCTGGCCAAATTGCCCCCCTGGCCTTTGTCAATCATGGCCTCCTAATAATCCCCAACCACTTGATTGGCTCTATGACTCTCTCTCCTCTCCACCTGTAGCTGGTGTGTCGCGAGCACTGTCCTGTGGCTGCCGTCGCATCATCCAAGTGGATGCTGCAC
>NW_015530197.1:0-616 GCF_001515645.1 Sinocyclocheilus grahami
TGTATTTTTGATCAAATAAATGCAGCCTTGATGAGCAGAAGAAATCTTTCTCTTTCAGAAATCTTTCTGACCCCAAACTATTGAGTGTTTTCACTGTGCACCTCCTCCAGATGCTGAACTGCTGCATCGAGCGCAAGAGAGCGAGGGATGATGGGAGGAAGAGCGGCGCGTCAGACAGGAGCCGTCTGGGGCCCGAGAGCGCGGGGCCCGCTGAAGTTTCTCCGGGGAAGTCCTGGGACTCGTGGAGCGACAGCGAGGAGGAGTTCTTCGAGTGTCTGAGCGACACGGAGGAGATGAAGGAGGCGGAGAGCGAGAAAAAAACAGCCAATAAGAGCAAAGCTGAAGGTCGCCTGCAGCCGCATGGCAAACTGACTCTTCTGAACTCACCGGAGCCGCTCTTCATCCCCGTCACACAGGTCAGATCGCCCACGTACTGCTTACTATTAGTGTTCAGTGGTGGCATGTGCTTTTGCTGAACCCATCAGTTTGCATTATTTCAACTTTAACAGCAGAATTTGTAGTGAAAATGACATTTCCCATGATGCTATGCAGACAATTCCACCAATCAGAGAATTATACTGATTTCTGAAGATCATGTGACACTGAAGACTGGAGG
>NW_015530198.1:0-616 GCF_001515645.1 Sinocyclocheilus grahami
AGCAGAACATATTTGGTGTTTAATATGCTGTACATAAACTATTAGAAACCAAGCAACTGAAATGAAAAATGACTAATGGGTATTCATACTGACCGTGATTTGCAGCAAATAAGCAATTTTCTAAATTATTTCAAAATATATGACTATTGAAAGGGCTAACAGAATAAAATAATTGTGCTAAATTAATTTGTGACAGTTTTAGAAAGCAGAATCAAACAGTAATAATTTTATAAATATTATGTGTTTATTTATTTATTTTTTATTTAGCTGAAATTATCCACGGGCCCTCAAGCACCCTCTTGCAGGGGTCCCCAGATTGTATACTGCTGGAATAAGTAAACTCGCATTTTGCGATTTTACAATTTAAATTTATTGCATGCAATTAAATGAACTTCAGACTAAATACTCAAGAATTATATTTTTATTAATTAAATTTAAACACACTCAATATTACTTGCTTTTTCCACATCATTCAGTCATTCAGAGGCAAGACAACATCAGTGACATAAAATTTACCACTTTTGAACTCCTCTTGAAAAATCGAGCTGTTCTTATGAAATAAACATTTCAACAGTGCACCATTCAAAGATTCTGAAGCCTTCTATCTATATTCCGC
>NW_015530199.1:0-616 GCF_001515645.1 Sinocyclocheilus grahami
ATATATATATATATATATATATATATATATACATATATACATATGCACACACACACACACAAACAAGAAAGGAGGAGAAATGACAAGGCGTCCTTGCCGAGGACCTTGACTATTTCAGGCCGTGGTGATCACAGCCTCCAGCACTGGCTGTTCCTTCAGCAGAAACCGGCCAAACAAAGCCATTTGTGCAGAGAACAGAACAGACTGTTTAGTTTCAAATTCCACACTTGATGCCTCATGATTCCGGACAATTTGAAAATAAAGACAAACCAAGAGATGTAACTGCCATCTCCAAGATTTCAGTTACAATGCTAGCATCGGTGCACAGCTTCTTCCTCCTCCTTTTCCTCAGCCCAAATCTTGCTGATGATACAGGTGAGTGAAGATGGCTTACAGCAGATGCAAATGATAACCAGACACAAAGTTCTGACTGACTGATCCACCTGCTGTGTGGTATTGACATGAGAGGATGGTTTATTCGCTGAAGGTGACAGTGATAGAGGGGGGAAATATGTCTCTCCTATCACACATCCCCATTAATTGATTACACCTCTTCTCTGCGAATATCACGCGCCTGCCTCTCCCATGATATTCACAGCTGTTCTATACATTCCTC
>NW_015530200.1:0-616 GCF_001515645.1 Sinocyclocheilus grahami
CACACACACACGCACATGCACGCACACACACACACACGTCCCGCCCGTCAGAAGCGGGGGGAGGGTTCAGAACGGCGGCCTGACGAATGTGGGGAGCAGGTCCCCTGTGATTGGCGCGCTCTGAACATTGATGCCAGTTTCCATCTGTCATGATAGCCCCAGTGCTGAACCTTCAATCTGTCAACGACTGCAGCAGCCCAGCGCTCACACTGATCTGGCCTGCTAAACACAGCTGACAACAGGCATTATCACAGCCAGCCAGAGAGAGAGAAAGAGAGAAAGAGGGAGAGAGAGGGAGGGAGAGATGTGTTAATTGTGGGCGGAGATGTAAACTGTCACCTCTCATCGGATTGAACAGCGCGTCCTCTGATTTTTTCCGACCCCTCGATGGGTTTGCGAGCGGCTGTTTTGATAAGCAGATGGAAATGTTTAGGTTCTTGGCCTTGTTATTTGGGAACAGAGAGCTGCTAATGCTGATGGGTTAGAATGTGTGGAGAAGAACCAAATAAACCGGAGACCTCCATGAACCCAACAAATTTAAGAGCGATCAAGAGTTTTTCCATATTTGGATAAAAAATAAATAAAGTATTGTCATAGGAATGGAGTTTTTTTTTAA
>NW_015530201.1:0-616 GCF_001515645.1 Sinocyclocheilus grahami
AAGGAAAAATTTAAATCGCATCATATGACCCCTTTAAGGCAAAAATGCCCAAAAATAAATCTTTAAACTTCACGCACTGGCTATAGCTAATAACCACCGCATACAGTATGTTCATGGCTTTATACACATTCAGTAGCCATTCATGACCTGCCATTGTCCAGTGAAGTTCAGCTCATCCTTTCAGCGGCGATCACTAATTCATATGCACTTCAGTGTTTTGTTTTAATTTTGGTGTCAATTTCAGCGCTGCTGAAACCCGAGCTGAGGAGACAGGAGAACAGAGACACGAGAGATCTGACAAAATTATACAACTTATTAAATCTGTGAAGTGGCTTTGTTTGTCAGCAGCAGAACCTCGCTTCCCTACTGAGAGCATTTTTTGCAGCGTTTCCAAAAGGACTCTTCACAGCTGCCTGACCAACAAAATGAGCACAGTGCAGATATAGTAGCACTGAACACCAGAAAACCAAAAATTATATATATATATATATATATATATAAAAGTGTTGTGAAACGACTTACCACGATTAATCACATCCAAAATATGTTTTTGTTTACATGTGTGTAGGCCTACTGTGTATATTTATTATCTATATATAAATACACACACATGCAT
>NW_015530202.1:0-616 GCF_001515645.1 Sinocyclocheilus grahami
ATGTCAGTCTTATGCACACCCCTTCAAGTAAAGTGTTACCCTAAATAGAAATATATTTAAAAAAACACCAATGAAAATACGCACATAACAAAATGACTAATACTTTAATATTAAAATTAAAAATGGAAAATATAAAAATAAAAGCTAATTAAAAACAGTAATAAATACTATAAGTATACAAAATAAGTATACAAGTTTGTAAGTATACAAAATGCAGGTACGTGTTCAACATAACACTTGTGTAAGTCATAGAAACAACAATATATGTTTTAATAAGAATAAAATCGTGAAAACAAAATCATGGTCAATAAGAAATATGTCTGTCTGGTAAATGTTCTCAGCTCAGCTCCGATCGGTTCACATGAAGTCTGTAAGGGTTCAGCAGTTTTTGTTTTTTGTTCTCCTCTCAAGCAGCAGGAAAGCTGATGTAATATTTCACCAGATCACATGATCAATAATCAATAATTCATCATCTCATTCTGAACTTCAGAACTCTAAACAAATCTCATCAAAGTTTCTTCCTCAAGACTGACATGAATACTTTAGTGTGACTCTGATGCGTATGTGTATGTATTTATCACACACACACACACACACACACACACACACACACACA
>NW_015530203.1:0-616 GCF_001515645.1 Sinocyclocheilus grahami
AGCTCATCGATCGGTGATTTGTTGTGTTTTTCCAGCTGTTTCGGATGCTGAAATCAGCCGAATGGTGTGCCGGACATGGACTGGCCTGCAGATGAGCCGAGGTTTGCAGCGATGGAGAGCACAGCAGAGGGAATGCTGGGAAACGCTGACGGGCTTGCTTGCGATGATGGCAGCGGCGTCTCGGTCACGCTGGAGAACGAGTCGGTCTGGAGCCGCTTTCACAGCCTGGGCACGGAGATGATCCTGACGGCGCAGGGCAGACGCATGTTCCCCTGCTGCCGCTTCCGTCTGAGCGGCTTACAGCCCGAGCTCAGCTACCTCCTGATCCTGGACATCACGCCTCTGGATGAGCTCCGACACCGCTGGAACGGGGAGACGTGGGAGCCTCACGGAGCCGGCGAGCCGCACCTCCAGAGTCCTGTGTGCTTCAGGGATGGAGCGATAAATCATGATAAAATCCCCCATGGTTAGTATTACCGTTACATATTTTAATGATCATTTAAACCGTATTTAGGGCTGGGCGATATGGCAAGAAATTAAAATCTAGATTTATTTTCAGAACGTTTAACCGATTTTTTACGATTTTTAACTAGTCGACTTGAAAATGTAACTACGA
>NW_015530204.1:0-615 GCF_001515645.1 Sinocyclocheilus grahami
TATATATATATATACATATATGGAGTTTTTGGGGTAAAATACAGATGTATTGTTGTGATGGTGCCTGAAATATGGAGGGATGAAGAAAAGATTGTGGTATCATCAAGCTCATTTTTCTATCTATCAGGAGAGGGTTACTGATAATGCATTTTCACTGTTTCTCACCCAGCATGGAGCATCTCAAGAGGACTTCATCCGTGGCAGCAGGGACCAAAACGTCAGGGATGTCATTTATGACATTGCCAGCCAAGCCCATGTCCATCTCCAGCACGTATGCAAAGCCCTTTACTTTAATATTTGTGGTCAGATGGGAGATGTTGACTGTGTTATATGTTCCCCAGTAATTTTCAATTTGCATACTAACTTCATTAGATGTCACAAGCGATATCACCCCTCCTCCACCAGCAGCTCTGATGACCCTTGATTGTTGCCCTCTCCTCATTACTGAATTTATTCAAAGTCCAGTGTAACCACAGGGAATATCTCGAGGAAATGCTAATCAGAGAATTTGTCAGATATTGCTCACCCCACTTTGCATATCTGGTCAGGTGGTATGAATCAAGGTTAGCGCCAAATGACCTTGGTGAGGACCACATTTAAATCACAAACTGAAAT
>NW_015530205.1:0-615 GCF_001515645.1 Sinocyclocheilus grahami
ACAACAGACGCTAAATACTTTCCAAATAATATTTTACACTCGCTTATAATATGAATTCTTCGCAGTATTAATGGGGTCTTTATACATGAGCTGACATTTAGATTTTAGGATGGGGGCCCGTGCACTAGGATGATCGTATCTGAGGGTCATGGCATCTAAAGGGTTGAAAACCCCTTCTCCAAGATCTCCAAAAAATCCATCGACCACTAAAAATTGTATGCTCCCAATCAAGTGTACACTTGTTGTATACATGCACATCTCTCACCTGGATGATGGGTGTCCTCATCTGCAGCACAGCCAGCTTTGAGTCCCTGTGAGAGTACACTGCACAAACACACATGCACAACATCAGCTACTGCGCACACATGAGAAGCTGCAAGCAGTGGTGTCTCATTACCCTCCGCGCTGGTGCACAGCTGGGCAGCCTCCTCAGCCGGTGGGGCATAGGGGTTGTTCCCAGCCATGGGAATGAGGCAGTCCGTGTGGAGGTGTCCCACTCGGGCCATGTTCAGTGTTGAGATGAGGAGATCCACGGCCAGCTGCCCCACATTCCCGACGGACACTGCAGGCTGCGCACGAGAGAGAGAGAGAGAGAGAGAGAGAGAGAGAGAGAGA
>NW_015530206.1:0-615 GCF_001515645.1 Sinocyclocheilus grahami
TAAGTAAGGGTTTAAAAAAGTAAAATAAAATAATTGCTATAAAAAGGATTTATATTGATCCAGTCAAGTGTTTTTTTTGTTTTTGTATTGATTGGGGAAGGTAGTCTGTATTTATTCTGCATTCTTTAGAGCCTACTATCATACTATGTAGCTAATATATCACAGAAATTCAGCTGCCTAGAGATCATTAATCATCAACACTTGAATCTGATTTTTTTCCCACCATAAAATTGCATTGGTCTAAAATAACTCCACAAATATGTACATTAAGCATCAAATATCTTTTGACTTCCTGTGTCACAACACACCACAGCTTTGGTTTGTAAGGCAAAGTTAGGTTCAATTAGCTTCATGATTATCAGCTGCGTTAGATTTTGGTGAGGGAAAATGAATGTACATTAACAGCACTCATACACAAGTCTGCCTGTGTTTTTGTGCCCATGGGGACAGTCCTAGGGGATATTTTCATAAACATGGCAAAATTTCTCCTCTACTCTCCATTAGCTCAAGGCCTGGAGCAGACTGCCAACCTCCATTCCATTAAGAGGACAAAGAAAAGAGGGTGAATGAGAGAACAGAGCGATAGACACAGAGACAAAGCTGTAAGGATGAAAG
>NW_015530207.1:0-615 GCF_001515645.1 Sinocyclocheilus grahami
TTTTAAAAAATGTGTTATTTGAGAAAATCTCATATAAAAAAAATAAAAACTGTCACTGGGGGTACCACTTTAGGTACTAATATGTACATTTAAGGTACCAATAAGCACCCTTTAGGTACAAAGGTCACAAAAAAGGGAACAGCCTTAGTATCTTTATTTCTGAGAGTGCATTTACATAGCATAGCATTTACACATTTTTTGCATGCTTAAATATACTCTGAAATGTTCAACATGGATGCACTGACAGCATTTAAAACAGCTTTAGAAGCAAACATTCTTTAAAAATACTATCTCTGAGTCAAAACACTAAACTCAACAATATTACAAACATATGCAGATAAAAGAGACAATCATTAGTTCAAATATAGATTTGTGTTTGTTTGTTTAAGGATACATATATTATAAGTATCACATTAGGTAAATGGGTTCAATAAATCTGATATATTGAAAGGATTCATAATAATTTGTTCATCTCTAAAGTTGTTTGTGTCAGATTATAAAATTTTTATGCTGTCAGTATGTTAATAATGTAGGTCTCAGTTTCTACACAAACAGACAAACATTTGTGCTACAATCACCTTATTTTAGCCACCTACAATATTTGGCTTTAGACAA
>NW_015530208.1:0-615 GCF_001515645.1 Sinocyclocheilus grahami
GGTCTGAGGTGGTAACATTCCCAGTCCCTCTGGCTATAGACATTCTCATAACAAGCAGGATTTCATTAACACTGTTTGTTTTGCTGGAATTGATGCCAGACCTGATGCAACCTCATGTAAGTGTTTCGAGACCTGTGTTTGTGTGAACTGTTCCCACATGGCTCTCTGACTCCCCCTCTGGCCCCTCGAGGTTTAGAGCGCTCACTGCTCAGCAACACCCTTCACACACACAAACACTATCAACCTATTCATTACTAAAACACCAACTAAACAATCGCTGCAAGAGCGCTGACATTATATCCATAAAATACACTCATTCATTCACTCACTCACTAAGAACACTGAAATACCACACATACTTTTATAGTAAGTTTATAGCATACAGTACAAGTTTTGACTACATAAAATATATATGGTATAAAACGTATACTATTTTTATTTTTCCCCATATAGTTTTATTACATAAATCATAATAATTATAATCACAATATACAGTATATATTCAAATAATTTTTTTAAACATTTTTTTTGTAATCTTATTTTCTTTACTGTGGTAAAATTCATGTCTATTCACACACACACATACACACACACACACACACACACACACACACA
>NW_015530209.1:0-615 GCF_001515645.1 Sinocyclocheilus grahami
TAGAGTTTATCAGTTCACTATAGCATTCATTAACAAAGTGTTGTAAATACTATGATATATACAGTACTATAGCCTAGTATGGCTCAAAAACACTAGTATTTACTATAAATTACTATAGTATTTTATAGGGATAGATGCAAGCTGAAATTAATATGCATATCTTCTGGGATTGTCCTCACACAGCTATTACAGTCAGAGGAAATGTTTAGAGAAAGTGTTAAAAATGTAAAAATAAAGTAAAAAAATAAAAATTGACAAATTATAAAATGTGCATGAATATGCAAATTTGATTAAAATAAATAAAAATGGTTAAAATAAAGAAATAAATCAGTAGATAATGCTACAATTTAAAAAGTATTACATAAATAAGCAATGAAAGTGTATGTTAATATTACAATTTGATTACAATAAATAAAGCGATTTAAATAAGTAGATAAAATTAAATAATTATTATTTTTACCGTATTAATATGAAAACAATTATATAATAAAACTAGGTAAAAATGTATTAAAATTAATTTGAATAAAAAATAAATTAATATTTGATTTAAAAATCAATTTAAATAAAATAGCATTGATTAAATGAATAAATAAAAATTATAATATTATATAAAAA
>NW_015530210.1:0-615 GCF_001515645.1 Sinocyclocheilus grahami
GGTTAATTATTCATATTTCCCCATGAGCTAAATTCGCTACATATTGTACTGTAAGATTGATTGATTATGTATTTATTTTATTTTATTTTTTACACTGCTTTTTTCTAAACTTTACCATGGACCCCCTAGCACAGATTATTTCAGTATTTTATCCCAAAAAAAAAGTGTCCATTATATAACGTAAATGAAAAACATTATTAATAAAACTCTTAACTTTTCTAGAGATAGTTACCCCAAAACACTCACAGTAAAATACCACAAATTAAATAAATAAAATATTTTACTACATTACATACATTTTCTTTTAGGACGTCCTCAATTTTTATTTTTACATTTATTTGTAGTCTTTGTCTAAAAAAAAAAAAACACGCACACCACGGCGCAGTGGGCGGGGCCACGCAATGGCGTCACATGACAGGCATCTCAAATGACTGTAGTTCATTCTCTGACTTCCGTATTCTTTCACTGTTACCATCAACCAACCGGCCGACGCAAGAGAACCAGAATGTCTCATCAAACCGGCATCCAAGGTAAAATCCTTTACGCTCTTTTATTGTCGATTCAAATAAACCAGACGGAGTTTATTGCGTCTCTATAATGCACGTTTCTTTATTT
>NW_015530211.1:0-615 GCF_001515645.1 Sinocyclocheilus grahami
CCCTCCTTCAGGGAACGAGGGTTACATACGTAACCGAGACATTAGTCATGTAACAACAATGTATCAAATGACTGTTTAAATAGTTTTCAAATTATTTTTAAAACAGCAGGCAGTGTACAGATATTCAATAATGAGCTGCATGATTAAAAATCTTCACAGAGATTCAACTGATTCATTTGAGAGAGTGAGATCTTTGGAGAACATGAGACTGTAATGAGTCTGAAGAGAGGGTTTCTGTACCTTCAACATTCACTTGAAGATCTGTGGATGTTTCTGAGCAGTTTGAGCAATGATAGAGAGATAAAGTGTAATTCCCTGAATCTGCTCTGATTACACGGTTTATTATCAGAGTCCCATTAATGACTGCAACTTCAGTTCTGTTACTATAAAGATCACAATTCCTCATCCTGCCATTCTTTACTCTACAAACTGGATCAGTTGTTTTGTTGTAGTTTATTCTCTTTTGTATCTTCATATCGTCATATTTTCTAGCCTCCCGCACCATCAGCACATTGAGCTTGTGTCGCAGAGCTCCGTAACAGGGAACAGACTGATTAAACTTGCAGAACTGATCCAGACCTGAAGAACAAAACACACACACACACACACACACAC
>NW_015530212.1:0-615 GCF_001515645.1 Sinocyclocheilus grahami
ATTCTGACGGCACCCATTCACTGCAGAGGATCCACAGGTGAGCAATTGATATAATGTTACATTTCTCCAAAAGTTCTAAAGAAGAAACAAACTTACCCACATAGCCTGAGGGCGAGTACATTTTCAGCTAATTTTTATTTTGGGGTGAATTATTCCTTTCATGTCACTTTATCTCTACCTATGCTGCAGTCTCTTTACATGACACAAAGTCACCAAACCTGCCAACATCTACAGCTGTCCTTGTTTATTTTTCTCTGACTTCTGGCTATGCAATTATCTCTCCTTGCCTGCAAAGTATTCCTTTTGTTCTCAGTGTGTGCAAGTATTGTTTTCCTGAATATAAAACATGAATCCGTAATGCCGTGTGGAGGATTAGTTGTTGCCGTGTTTGGAGGAGAACTGCCTTATTTTCAGGTTGACTCCATCTCCATGCACAAACAGCTGCTTACTGTGGGATTAAGAGCCATTGTTCAATGAATCTCAACATGGGCACTGATGTCTCACAGTATAAGCCTTTAATTATGCCAGACACTATTTAAGACTTTGCCTCCAATATATTATAGTTTCAAAACACTCACAGTGGGATCTCTGAATGCACAAGAACAATTGAAAAAG
>NW_015530213.1:0-615 GCF_001515645.1 Sinocyclocheilus grahami
GTATATTGATTGGTGTCAGATTGCTGTTTGGGATGGGCATCTCATTTTAAATATGCATTTGTAATCCAGCCAGGGTGTGTGTTTTATGTCTAATGTTATGGTAATGGCTGAATATGGTTCCAGTGGAGTGCTAAGCGGAGCTTTTCACAGAGATGGTCAGCCCTGCGTGCCCATCTCAAGAGCCTGGTGATATGATGCTAAGAATAGCCTCGCTGAAACCGCTTCCACTGAGAGCTCAGTACCTCCTCTGTGCACGGAAAAACTGTGACTGTTAAAATCCCTGTGTGTCCCATAAACTAAAAGATTGACTGCAGTGCTTGGCTATGAATAAGGAACAATATTGCAGAATTGGAACTAGGCTTATGCATTCACAAAAATCAGATGGTAATTGTACACAGTTCCCTCAAAGCTGCATTAATTATTTCCATTATCCGGTAAAGCCTAGCATATGAAATAACACTTTTCTTTTTATTAATCGAACAGTTTATTGAACCTTTAGAACAAAAAAGGTTATCATGTAAAAGTAAAAACAGCTTTTTTATAGTAAGTTGCAATTAATGAGATCTTAAAAAAAGTGTAGCATGCTATTTACTTAAATAGATAAGGTTATACGAC
>NW_015530214.1:0-615 GCF_001515645.1 Sinocyclocheilus grahami
CTGAATTTTCAGCAGCCATTACTCTAGTCTTCAGTGTCACATTATTCTTCCCTGCTAGTGAATAAAGGT
The DNA here is from genome assembly GCF_001515645.1 of Sinocyclocheilus grahami. NCBI lineage: Eukaryota > Metazoa > Chordata > Actinopteri > Cypriniformes > Cyprinidae > Sinocyclocheilus > Sinocyclocheilus grahami. The sequence continues at coordinate 70 of NW_015530214.1, forward strand.
CAGGTCACAGGTCAGGTTGATCACATATCACCGTTTATGTCCCATAGATAATTTCAGCATGTTATATATACATCGGTTTAGAATAATGAAGGTGTTCCAGTGTTGATTAAACCGTATTCAGTTACCAAATTCAAGCAAACAATAATCACTTCATGTTCCGGTTGCACAGAGAGCAACTGACATGCTTGTGCCTTAGCTGCGGGTCAAATTATAATGAGCGGTGAGATGTTACTACAAAGAGATCCATTAATCAGTAGGCCACTAGTTTTAGTGTATTTTAGTTTAGCTGAATTATTCGCATATTAAAAGGAAACTCAATTATGTAAATGTATGTAAAGAATGTAACTGCCAGCTATTTCATCATTACCTGGCACTTTTCACCAGTAGGGTACAAATTGGTTTCTCATTCATTTTAAGGCCAAAATCAAAAACTGTTATCTAACACTAAATAAACATATGCACACACATGCTCAAGTAATTGTTAAACATTTAACCTAAAGCATTTAATTATAAATATTTAGTCCCATTTAAATGTTTCTAAAAAAA
>NW_015530215.1:0-615 GCF_001515645.1 Sinocyclocheilus grahami
AATTTAAGGGGGTCTGAATACTTTCCGTACCCACTGTAAGTAACAGTATAAAAAAATTATATATTATAAATATGTATTATATTAAAGCTTTAAACAGTAGTATGGTGCAGTAATTTGTAGTATATTATACTGTACAGATTATGTTAAGCAGGCTACAGTATAGAGTGAAAGTATACAATGAGCAGTCTGTATTAATGTAGCTTATTGCGTATTGCTAGTGAACTGAGTGTGTGTTGTAGACAGCATGTTAGTGGTGTATTCTAGCGCCGAGTAAGGCTGCACTTCTCACTGAGGGCTCGTTCATTCACGGTGACACATGACCTGATTCTTCACCGGCAGGCTAACAACACCCGCACACACAATGTTACAAAGGCTTCTAAAGAAGAGCTCTGCTCCCCACTTATTACACACTCTCGATCAGTTTACCCTTTTAACCTACAGCTTTCTCTCCCTTTCTCTCTAGCTGCAGTGACTCATGGGCAGTAATCCATACTAACTCCTCAGGAGTGCTGAACTTCATTACACATTCAAACACTCCATAAACACAATAGATTCTGCAGTCCTTTTTTAGATGGTGTGTTTTGTATGCTGATGTCAAATCACTAAAAAAAAAAA
>NW_015530216.1:0-615 GCF_001515645.1 Sinocyclocheilus grahami
TTGGTCTTCATGTTTAATAACTCTATTTGGAAAGGTTCCTTATCAAATATTTGATTCGCATGGTTAATTTTGTACTCTAACATATGGAGCATCAGTGACTGGCTCCTCCAGTATATCACAGATAAACACGTTTGCTATGTTTTATAATGTTACACAGTTTTTGATCAAACTGTCAGGAAAAGCCGTTTGCTTGTTGCGAATCGAAGGTAAGCCCAATTCCACTGAACGGTTTTAAATAATATCTTCATTCTATATGCACTATTGTACAATTTTACCTTACATCTTCTGTATGAATAAACAACACATGCGCTGTATAATTACTGCATCGTTATACAATAAATCTATTATTAATTCCCTGACGATCAAGGCCCTGTGTTCATTCTGATTGGGTTTCTGTAGACGAGCGTCTCGTTCATGTCTCTGTGTGTCTCGTTCATGTTTTCAGTCTTCAAACTCAAATCTCTAGACTGACTGACCTCACTGTTGTCCTAAATAGCTCATAGTGTCTCGTCTCAGAGGTAAAACTCCTCTTGTGTTCATGTTTATTTCAGCAGCAGGTTGGTGATTCTTCACCAGTTTCACTGGATCAGCTTCTGAAGGTACTGAAATCAAAGA
>NW_015530217.1:0-615 GCF_001515645.1 Sinocyclocheilus grahami
ATGTTTAATTTGTTGCCATGTCCTTATAATTGTTTGTGAAATTTACTAGCCATTTCTGAGTGAAAAGTTTTCCTACATATTTTTTTTTCTAGTGTAGCTAAGATGTGACTTAAGGAACTGATATTATTTTATAAAATTGTTTAAAAGATTCTTACCTTTTGTGTTATTACTGTATTGAATTAGTTCTGTAAAAAGTTGTGGTCTGATGATGGAGGCATATTGCTCTAGTAATGGTGAAGAAGGTGACTTTAAACATTTAAAAACAAATCTTATCTTACTTTAGCACATGCTTGATGTCTATGTAATTTATGTAAAATGGCACGGCTTTTGGGTTATCATGCATTTGATTGGCTGTGGGTGGTACAACTTCTTCTGCCTGGTCTTCTCTGATAAACGCAGTGTATGACAGTACAGGTCCACCCCTGACATGGTAATGTGAATTATCTACTGCGACACCCACTTGTACTAACTGGTTTGGGAATAAGTGCATACTAAATGAGAGCCAAAATTATGTCACCTCGAGTAAATGTTTGTTTGTTTGTACTTGTATTTTCCACATACTTGTTTGTGCAGTGTGTATATACAGTGGGTACGGAAAGTATTCAGACCCCCTTA
>NW_015530218.1:0-615 GCF_001515645.1 Sinocyclocheilus grahami
CAACTATAAAGAGCGTGTTTAAAGACGCCCTACAGACTGGTAGGATCTACAAACAAGCATGGACTATACATGACGCTGTGCCCAAACAACACTCAGCGGATGATAGTTCGACTAATACAGATTTTTCGAGTCTCGTAAGAGCTTTAGGGCAGGATGAGTGGATTTCATTTCAAAATCAAGAAAAAGGTTGGAGAAAGACCTTGGATTCGAAACACTTTGAGGATAGACATAACTGCGTTTTGTCTGGAGAAAGGCCCACACACTTTGAGGATAGGCATAACTTCGTTTTCTCTGGAGAAAGGCCGACAGAATGGATTAAACTCATCTGCATCTTAAATGGAGTTTATTTCAAGAACGGAACTTTTTCAATTACTTGGCGAAATGGGAGACCATTTGGACTACCATTTTTAAAGTTTACAATCCGTGTATTGAAAAAAATGCCATTAATTAACAGAGGCCTCCCTCAAGTTCAAACCCGGGATTCCCTTGGAAGCTGGACTGAGGCGGAGCTGCGCTTCTTGCGGGACGTCATTCAGCTGGCACTCGGGGCGTCACGGAGTGCAACTCAAAAGCAAAACCAGGCGGGCAAAGACAAATTAGCATATTTATGGCAAA
>NW_015530219.1:0-614 GCF_001515645.1 Sinocyclocheilus grahami
TTTATTTATTTATTTTTATTATGATCAATAATCATTTAATAGTTACAGTAAAGTACAAACAAAGTGCATAATAAAACAAATTGGAAGAAAACCCTATCAAAATGTAACTTCTGTCATTTGACAAACTATTTGTTATAATAATAATAATAATAATAACGATGACATGTTATAATAATAATAATAATAATAATAACACTAATAATAATGACAATGGACAAATACTTGAAGAAGGTTACATCGTTCTTTTAAAGGAAAATGAAACATATTATGCTTCTTAAAAGTAGCCTACACAGTTTCATTAGGACTACTGAGAGTACATGTATGGTACGTGCAAAAGCCAAAAACCTCAAAACATCCCTCCTCCACAAACACCTCCTCACGATTTAGATATTTTTTGTTATACATAAGTGTGAAGTATTTAGGTTAACAAACGCTTCTGCAAATGATGGAGGACTGAAGGATTTTCTTTCTTTTTTTAAATTCTGCATTTATGTATAATGTTATTACTAGTATATATATATATATATGTGAACTAAAACAACACAAATAATGAGAATATTTAAACTTGTTAGCCATTGTGTACCTTTTGAACATATAAAATAGTCGACTTTATG
>NW_015530220.1:0-614 GCF_001515645.1 Sinocyclocheilus grahami
ATACACCATGCTTTAGGCCTAATATAAAATAAATAACTTACACAGAGTTTAAATATATATATAAGAAACATTTATTAGCAAAACGAATAAGAAAGTTTGGAAGCAAACTAAATCTTAATCTTTAATTGTAGTGTCTGTTCTCTAACTGAACAAACGTCAACACCAACTATCACAGCAAACCTAGTCTGAATACGTTATTAGGTTCATTCCAGGGTGGCATAGGACTTTTTGAAACAGTGGACCTTTTAACCTCCCCTATGCACATTAAACTCTTGAATAAAGCATCTTCCTTTTAAGAGAGGTCTGGACTCACCATCATAGTTGGACTTGTAATGGAGATGCACTTGTCCGGTGCATCTCTGCAGGGTCCAGTGAGCTTCCTCTTTGGTGCAGGCGTCCAAAGCCACACTATGAGCTTCTCCACGAACATTGCCTTCCAACTTGGGGATAAATGAAACCGAATGGGAAAAGATTACTACTACTACATCAGTTTTTAGGTTTTTTTGGTTGTGGAACATATGCAGGAGTTCAATCCCACCATTAGAAGATGATGTCCGACTTTAACTCCAGCCTGTTCTGTTTCAGAACCAGACTGGACAGAGGACACGAAGATG
>NW_015530221.1:0-614 GCF_001515645.1 Sinocyclocheilus grahami
AATGTCAATGTATTTTCTTGCATATAGTCTAAAAGTAGTTTGCACTGACCTAGTTGCTAAATGTCAGGTATATAACAGCATGGCATACTCTATAGGTTTTACTCAAAGACAACACGATACCAGAAATACTTCTAAGGCACTTTAGAATATTTTCAAATGGTGGAATTATGGCATAAGTATGGTAGAAATTGTTGATGGCATAAAATGCAGCATTTTTAAATCATATTTAATTAAAGACTAGCACAGATGGATGATTATCATTGATATTGTTGACAAAATATGTTATATTAAATAATACATTTGAATTATAATCATTAATATAGTGATTAAATGTAATATAGTTTCTGTCTACAATGGCAACACAACAGTGCGACAGCAAACTTCTGATTAAATGACACTGATGAAAATGATGAAAAAGAGATTCTGTGCAGAGCATCAGAAGCATAGAAGTACCTTGGCAGAAAAAAACTGAATACACATGAGTCATGGCCAAGCAGGGGGATTAATTATTCACTAGAGCAATGCATCAGTGGTTTATTAAATTAAATAATGTCCAATGTTCCAGAGCATTCCAGTAATCACCACCGCTTCTGATCAATACCTCAACCAACTGC
>NW_015530222.1:0-614 GCF_001515645.1 Sinocyclocheilus grahami
CCATTCGCACATGTGATCTCGACGGGCCGCAGATGACATTTTGAAGTGGGATTTGCGTAGCAGCATCTGTCCATATATATGCATGCAAAATACACAAGGAGGGATACAGTAAAATACCAAAGGGGTGAGAAATAGAATTTGAAATAAGAATGGAGGGAGAGTGCATGGGTTTTTTAATGGTAGATCTACTGTGCTTGTCACAGAGGCACTTGTAGATGCTGAGATAAAGCTTTCAAAGTGACAGCTCAGATGCACTCTGGAGTGGTAAAGGGCAGAATGCTGAAATGCACAATACATCTGAAAAGATGTTTTCCATCTGGTGGCGTAAGACAGCCCTTCGACTTTAATTTAACTGCCTGTGGGAATTCTAGCATGGATGATAACGCATCTGTATTCTTGTGGTGGACTAACGTTAAAATCTCTAGAATTTAGGTTTTTAGTGCAGAAAGGCATGCAAATGTCCTCAAGGGGGATTGGTATCTTACTAACTATGCTGTTGATGGTCTGATACAAAGATAATGACACATGATTGCAATATAAACCCCATCAGCTAGAATGGGGCCTGGCGCTAAGAGCGGCATGTTTATTGAGAATGAACTTTAAGATTAAAAATG
>NW_015530223.1:0-614 GCF_001515645.1 Sinocyclocheilus grahami
GCCGTTTGTGATTGCTGTATTTGCCGTAAAGAATCTTTCCTCCTCCGTGAGTCTTTGTGCAGGTGTTCACAGATTTTCTTTTATGCATCTGCACAGTATTATCAGTTGTTCTCAGGGTCGTCAGAGCAGTGTTTGTGACCACAGATGCATTTCTGTGTATAGAACTAATGTGCCATTACAGTACAGAGCAAACAACATTACTTAAAGTTCACTGTTCACTCAATTCATTTCCATTCTCAGTTGTTAATTGATCTTAACGGCCTATTAATGAGATATTAGAGTGTTCTGTCACTTAATTGTCGTTCTAGGACTGACAGCGCTCATGACACTGAATCAGACAGTCAGCTCGGCTTTCTTAAGACGTAGAGCAGAGAAATCCCACACAGGAAATGAGGGGTCGAGAAGGCAAGGTATAATGCTGATTACTATTTTTGTCAGAGTAGAAGTGTAGAATTGAAATGTGTTCCATTATGTCCATTTGGAAAGGTCTTTTGTTGTTGCTATTTTGCAAAACTAAAATACAATTTGCAAATGTTGCATTCTCACTGGTTCCTTATAGGATATTTTAATGTAATTGATTATTGATTGTCTTTCATCTTTTCATCTTTTTAAAA
>NW_015530224.1:0-614 GCF_001515645.1 Sinocyclocheilus grahami
CCCCATATATATATATATATAATGTATACATATATCTTATCTTAACAGGCCAGATGCAACCTTCTGATAAGTCTAAGATAGAGAGAGACTCTGAGGGTCTTCATCTCAGCTTCTCATGCTGAAGGCCGTTAGCTGAGCTCAAAATGAGACACGTTACTGTTATTAGCTATACACTGTCAGTCAAAGCTGAGTTGTTCAGTTCTGAACTTTTCTTTCACAGAAATATGTGGGTGTTTATGCTTGATCTGTTGACAGGGTTTTTCAGAGGTGACGTTCAGAACAGTGGGAGGTTACGGTTTTGAAGGTATGCAACACAGACGACAATGTAATCGAGGGAGACAAGAGCATCACGCGCTGAAACAGAAAGACACTGAGGGAGACTGTGGGCGGAGGACAAGTGCTTTACTCAGTCAGAGGAAAACCCAAAAGGGGCATTTCCTAACAATATTAATAATAGAGATGAAGATGATGAAGAAGAATGTGAATGTAAAGAATGTGAATTGTGAAATTAAAAGAATTACTGAGAATTTATTTTTAGATATGTATAATCTATTTATTTATTCATTTATTTATCACACACACACAGACACACACACACACACACACACACACAC
>NW_015530225.1:0-614 GCF_001515645.1 Sinocyclocheilus grahami
ATATATATATATATATACACAAAGGTGTTATTTCTGTTTCTACGTCTTGCTTTTTATTTCTAATCTTCAGTGCTTTTTTTCCTTTCTTTTTCTACTTCCTCCTCTCTATCTCTAGACAGAAGCCAGTCTCTTCTCCCTCACTCCAGGGTCTCTGTACGTGTGGACTCTGAGTTTAGGGTCAGACTAGGGTCAGTCTGAGGTCAGAGACCGAGACTGGCAGATCTACAGTATGCAGATAACCATCGGGTTGCACAAATGTGAAGCTACAAATTCGGCTCTCAAAATAAATGTTAATCTTATAACACCATTATGGAATCCCTCAAACATCACATTATTAATGTTGTTTTGCTGTCCTATCTATGCACTAGTTGCATTTTAATATCTGTGCATTTAGCATTGTTTTTTTCCCCATGCTTTCTGTGACCCTATCAGGACAGACCTGTGACCCATTTTTGGTTTGCAGTCCATCAGCACTGAGAAGCACTGCTCTGTTTTCAGACAAACAGAGGAAATGCATTTTAAATATTGTCTGTCTACCATGTGGTGCTTCAGTGTCATAGAATCCCCTTCATGGCTCCTGGACGGGCCCCTGACGCAGGACCCACGCATACAGG
>NW_015530226.1:0-614 GCF_001515645.1 Sinocyclocheilus grahami
ATTTTTCACAAAACTTTCCATTACACATCGTTCTTCTGAAGTCTTAGCTGTGCTCGGCATGATTTCAGCTGAGTCAATTGTGTTCATGTGTCCAATCGAGGGGGCCAACTATTCCTTGAACAGTCAGCATGGGAATATATCCCGTCAGTGCTGGATTTTGTTTAATTTCCTCAGAACTGACTGAAATTTAAAACTTGAAACTGCGCCAGCATTGAGTTTTCACTGCATAACCCAAAATATCCTGCTGCTGTTATTCATTTACTGGGCCTCTATCGTATCTGTGCTGTTTTGCAAAACGTAATAGCTTTGAGAATGAAACCGTCTTTCAGAGCTGGTCATTCCATCAAATTTAAAGCTTAATTCCAGGCTTAATTGTTCATGCTGTATAGTACTTAACTGCATTAAAAGTTGTTCAATCAAAACTATTTAAAATTAAGCTTTATTCAAAACGTTTGGTCCTAGTATAAACAGAGATTTTCTGATAGAGACCTAGTATAGGACATACATTTTATGTACAGATTGTTTCATACCTACTTTTTTTTTGACCCAAGCTGAGAGGCCAGGGGTCTTGATGCTGAGGATTCTGGGAGTTCGGGAGGAATGTGGCATGCAGG
>NW_015530227.1:0-614 GCF_001515645.1 Sinocyclocheilus grahami
ATTTTCTTTTTTGACATTCTGCAGCAGTCGCTTCTGTGCAGTCGGCAGCAAAGCCCTTCCTCTGGCCAACAGGAAGAATCAGCCAGTCCGGCCTGATTGCTTAATGACAGATGCCAGCCGAACAAAGGAGGCTCTGATAGCTTGCATAAATGAAAAGGTTTTTCTAGGCCTGGATAGTCAGAGGAGGAACTGAAAGGAAAATGAGAGCGAGTGAATGGAAATAGAGAAGAGCTGATTTCAAGGTGTTTATTTTGTAGTTTTTTAGGCTTCTCTTGCAGTTTCCCACAGTTTTTCCCACACATTTACACAGTTATTTCTTTTACCGGGACCTTCGGATAGTTTAACGAATGAGAAGGGATCCAAAAATTGATGAATTAAACAGAGACAACGTGTTTGTGTAAGCCATAATTATGTACGGATTGCAGAGGAGGATCTTTACACAGCCTACAGTAGGAACATCTGGTGTTAGTTAGCAGCGATTGTAGGTTTGTAAGAACCACTGCTTGGTGAACAAGGAGAAGTACAATAAAAGAAAAGACAACCTCATTGCCATCTCAGTTTTTCCTATATATTCATTTATTCATAAGCACATAACAAATATATAAATATATAAT
>NW_015530228.1:0-614 GCF_001515645.1 Sinocyclocheilus grahami
CACACACACACACACACACACACTCACTCCCTCACTCACTCACTCCCTCACTCACTACGTGGAGTTGTTTGCAAAGTCCTGGTGATACAAATGAACACCTAATAACTCATAACTGATGTTTTAAATATTTCAGCAAATTTAAACATTTTAATAATTCAGCACATGTGGTATTTTTAATATTTAAATATATTTACTTATATGAATAATTTAGTAGCTCCACACTAAGCCAAACACTGGACGACATGAACCGGAGTAATGGATTAGTGGAAATTCACAGAAGCTCATTCTGGACAGATGTGACATAGGCCATAATTAATTTATCAAAGCATAAGGCGTAAACTGGAAAAACCTTTTAGACATGCTTGGTAAGACAAATCACTCTTATTATTGCTCATATGTTGGGTTAGATGGTTTGCTCTACGAACATGAATGATACATCAGATTATGTGGATTAATGAGGAAATGTGTGCTAAAAAACTCTTTGATGGAAGATAAAAAAGGGGAAAAACCCATAGATGAAAGACAGACATCACAAACACAATAACAGACAACTAGAGGTGGGAAAACACCCATAACAACCTAGCAACCAACAAGCAATACCCTAGCAACCACCC
>NW_015530229.1:0-614 GCF_001515645.1 Sinocyclocheilus grahami
CACTGTGAATCATGTTCTTCCTGTCATTCAAGAAAGTCTATGTCATTCTAAACACTGTACTGTATATCTCTTTGTACTGTAATTAAAATGTTATAAATAGCAGCTTATTTTCAGTTACAGCACAACATGTTGTTAGGATGTATTGTCTAGAATTATCATGCTTTTTACTTTTGTACAGAAATAATAAAAAAATATATATTATTATTAATTTATAATAACAGTATACACTAGGAAAAATGGCAAAAAAATAACAATTAATTTGATCCACACACCTAATTAGTATATTCTCTCTCTACCAGCTACTGTAAAGCGCGACCGAACAACCAAACTACAGTCAAGCCTTCTAACCAATCGGTTTTCAAAAAAATGTTGTACCAGTTTATGACAATGGATATTAATATACTTATCTGTAATGAATATAATTCATGCTACCTAATGGGAAATAAATGATATTTTTACTAACATGGTTACTGTTAGCTTACAGGCTACCCTAACGATATAGCACATGGCATTGATGATCTCAAATTTTGTCTCAATTCACAGAAACATACCTTTGTCCCATTGTTTTATGTTTTTTCATATGAAGCACTTGATTGTAAACGTGGCACTTGAAC
>NW_015530230.1:0-614 GCF_001515645.1 Sinocyclocheilus grahami
AACCTTAAAAGGACAACCAACTTCTGAGAAAATGCATGGCTCTTTCTTTTTTGAGCTGCCCGGGTGATTATTCTACAAAGGAAACACAGAAACACACTTTAGAATTGTTCTTGTTTGTACATCCACTTTCAAGGTACAATATTCAGTAATGCACCAAAACCAGCTCTTCTACCTTTTGCCGTTTATCAGTCTTTGTCGTCTTCTTGTCGCCTGAATTGGGACATACATGCTTCTGTAAAAAAAATTAGGAAATGTCACTTTCATTAACCACAGTGATGAAAGTTTTGCTCGAATAATTTTGTGCTGCAAACTTTTCAAAACATCTCATTCAGACTTTCTAATCTTAATTTGAGGCGAGAAACACATTGCATTTGAAGCTATCTTGACTAATGTGTTGTGTTTGAAGTTTGAAGTTTAAATTCACTGGATTTCTGATCCCCCACCCCCACCCCCCTTTATTCCTCTAATCCATGTCCCGGAGTGTCGGTCCCGATGGGTGAAATGGAAAAGAAAGTAATATGGGACAGCAGTAAACACTGGAGACTCCATCTGTGGCTTAAAACCGAGCCACGGGGCTTCAAGCAAGGGCACGCTGACCCAGAACCACTCTAGCA
>NW_015530231.1:0-614 GCF_001515645.1 Sinocyclocheilus grahami
AATCATATTCAAGCACTATAATCACAGCTCAATACATCACACATCTCAAACCTAAGTCTGTGAGGAAAGGAAGTGGAAAAGATGACAAAGTCTCTGACAGCCAATAGTGGAGTTTGGTGACAGCCTGGTGAAATTAATCACAGCCTAGTGTAATTAACTTGACACTAAGTTCATCACAATGTTCAGCCCCTCTGCCAGCTGCACAAGAGTTTAGCTCAGAAACCTCCTATCAGCTTGTTTGTGTTCTCATTATTTTTCTCTCATAAATGACATAGTCTTTGTGGCCTTTCATAAGCAAGACATGTAAATAAAGGTGCTTTTTTGCTATGAGAGGTTGTATAATAATCAAGCTATTTTCAGAAATTAGTACTAGCATACTGCTCATTGCATATTAGATTTAATATAGTATAATTATATTTATGCTTATTTTTATACACTATTGATCCAAAGTTTGGAGTAGATAAGTTTTTGTTTTTAAAGTCTTTAATGCTTACCAAGGCTGTTTTCTATTTTAATGTGTTTTAAAATTTAATTTATTCCTGTGAGGCAAAGCTGAATTTTCAGTGTCTCATGATCCTTCAGAAATCATTCTAATATGCAGATTGGCTGATCAA
>NW_015530232.1:0-614 GCF_001515645.1 Sinocyclocheilus grahami
ATTAATTTAAATATTAAAGCAGCACTTAAGTCACCGCTGTCCCAGCTTGACATGTCAACTGTCCATTAACGATTATCTTCTTTTAGTTAACTAATTAAACTGAAGAACACTTGTTCTGAACTGAGCTTATTTTCAGATGCAGTAACCTTAGCTCTCTACCCACCTTTCTTTGGATCTCCCACACGTTTATGAAGTTCTTGCCGAGTTGAGCTCCTAATATGTATTCTCCGTTCAGGACCGTTAAAGACCTGGAGGACGTGTTACCCCCGCGATAGGACAAGAATTCTGACCCGGAGTGAGGGTCGAAAACCGCGCAGTTAAACAGCTGCCCCGCTGAATCTGCAGACAGAACTACCTCCACGGGCGCAGACATGTTGGATACACAAAGCGCGAGGAAGGCGTCGAGGGGCGGGTCTGTGCAACGTCATTTCCGATAACGTAAGGCAATCTGGGTATTGCTGTTTTACGCTGTGTTTTTTTCGTGTTTCGGGTTTTTGTTCCCGACGTTAAATGTTCCCCTAATTTTAAAGTAAATGTTTAAATGTACATAATAGGAGCAGACTGGAAAACAGTAGTCATAATTTTATAATTTACATGGGAGTGGGTCGCCCCCT
>NW_015530233.1:0-614 GCF_001515645.1 Sinocyclocheilus grahami
ATTAACTAGTTGCTTATTAACATGCATATTACTAGCATATTGGCTAGTTATTAGCACTTATAAAACACATATTAATAGTTGATTCTACATGAGCATATTTTAGATCCCTTAATCTGACCCCATACCTAAACATAACAACTACCTTACAAACTATTAATAGTCAGCAAATTAGGAGTTTGTTCAGGAAAACTCTTCGTTAATAGTGAATATGTGTCGTCTATTCTAAAGTGTTACCGAAAATTCTTCTAAATTTGTTGTGTTTGTTGTCCCTTTTCATCATCATTGTACATACCAAATGTTATTATATTTAGATTTGATGTTATGTCCCCAGGTTACAGTTAAACTGTGTTAGCATGATATCAAAGTCTATTAGCTGTTTCATAAACCAAAAACATCTGTCAAATGGCAACATCATTCTTTGAGAAAGTCAATTGTGCAAGTACATTTTCCATCACTTTTACCTTACATTGTTTTTTTAACTGGCCATAAAATGCCAACCTGATTACCATAAATTTTTATATAAATTTTGAAATATATATATTTTTTATTATTTGTTATTTTAAATACACATTCCTGTGATGCAATGCTGAATTTTCAGCATCATTACTCCAGTC
>NW_015530234.1:0-614 GCF_001515645.1 Sinocyclocheilus grahami
TAGTGTGAATTTTAGATGTGTAAATGAACCAAACAAACCTGTTGTTTAGAATAATGTGTCATTGGAAATAATGACCATGTGACCCTCCCTCCCACTTTTGCAGTCCCTCATGCACCCAGTTAGGCGCCTGTTGAGCAACAGTGAAAGGACACTGATTGTGCCGTAATCTTGCCATTGGGCATTGAAAACCTAGTCATATTGCCTTTAAATGCAATAGAACAATTTACTTTGTGAATTTATTTGGTAAATCTTCCCTTACTGTAAAATGTTTTAGTGTCCTGCTTTAAATTATACTAGGAAACATTTTTCTTTATCTCGGAAAGATTTTTTAAAAAGGTTTCTCTAGGGGAAATATGAAATAGGAAGATTGTATAGAATTCTTATTTTTATTTATTCATCTGTTTTATTTAGTTTGTTTGTAAAGTTAAAATTGTGAAATTATTGTATACAGTTCATTGAATTATTATTGTTATTAAGACTATTTCAAAGGATTAGTTCACCCAAAAATGAAAATTTGCTGAATATTTACTCACCGTCAGGCCATCCAGGATGTAGATGAGTTTGATTCATCATAGGAACAGATTTGGAGAAATGTAGCATTACATCACTTGCTC
>NW_015530235.1:0-614 GCF_001515645.1 Sinocyclocheilus grahami
GGTACTCTGTGGGCATGGGAGACTGGGCAATTTCCTTATCTCTCTCTTCCCAGAACTCCTTCATGTTGAAGGCCGAATGCATACACAGAGGACAGCGGTAAGCACTGCGGGACAGACAACATAAACTCGCCTCTCAACATTAGAACAGTATAAGCCTAAGACGGGTTCTTGGAGTGCAGTGAGGAGGGGCAACATGTTACTGTATATCAGATGAGTGTGACACTTCTTAAGTTATTAAAAATGTCAGTATGAATCTATGCAGAATTAGCAACAAGTCATAAGAAATCATTAATGGGATAGTCAAAAAAAAAAAACATAATTCCTTACCCAGTTATGCACATGTCTTCAAAGCATGTTCTGCAAGCAAAAATTAAAATGTTTTTACATTAAATCACATTCATTTGATGACACATGGGTCAGGGCACCAGATGGTACACACTCTGTGATCTTAAACATAGGATTTCAGCATTTTTAATAGAAATTATACTTCCTAGCAAATATATTTAAGATACATTTAAAAGTGTTTAAGAGCATTTAAATACAATTTTGTGACTTTTGAGACTTTTTATCATTGACAGATATTTGTTCTTGTTTTAAGCATAAACTCACTTAAT
>NW_015530236.1:0-613 GCF_001515645.1 Sinocyclocheilus grahami
AGAATTAACTCCAAATGAAATACAGCACTTTAAAAACAGTGATGGATACACCACAAAACCGTCTGATGTCATAAATGTGCATTACCATTTACACAAGTCTTCCAGAGAAACAAAACGAAGTGATGATGAAATACAAATTATGATATGCAAGACAAAAGGAGGATATAAGATGAGGAACAGCGATCAAATAACAGAAAAATTCATAATGGCAGGGCTGGTGAATCAGTCTTGCAGCAGGAGTGAGCTCATGAAACCTCCATCATTAGAAACATCCTCATATAGACAGTCAAGGGAGCAGGACTAAATTAAAGTCTAAAACAGGGTGACTATATTAAAACTGAACGTGTTTACTAATTTAAAAATAAAGCTAAATTGCTATTTTAAATCAAGTCAAGTCACCTTTATTTGTTTAGTGCTTGCATATACAGATTATGTCAAAGCTGCTCCACATAAATAAACAGGAAAAATTGTTTTAAAATTAAAATAACAATCACACTTTGAGAACACAAATACTATTGTTTTTAAAGGTATGTTATAGTACGTTTACAGACAGAAAAATATATAATTTTATAATTAAAATGACAGAAATGAGTAGTCTTTTAAATAATGGTCA
>NW_015530237.1:0-613 GCF_001515645.1 Sinocyclocheilus grahami
TCGATTTGTTACCAGCTGAGACATTTAACCACTATGCTGCTCCACCCAGAGACAAATGTAAAATAATATTTTCTGACTATGCAATAATAACAAAGAACTTATTACTGTGACTGGCGCTCATGTTTTGTAGAGCCTGTACATAGTAATCATGAATGGTGTTGATATGTAAACAGTGCTTTACATTATATAGACAAATATGGCTCTTCAGGTGGGAATATTTTGTGCGTGTTTTCTCTTATCAGGTGGAAAATGAATATGGCAGTTACTTTGCCTGTGATTACAACTACATGCGGCATCTTCACACTCTGTTCCGTTTGTTCCTGGGGGATGACGTCATTCTCTTCACTACAGATGGGAACACGGATAAAGAGATGATCTGTGGCACACTTGAGGGCCTATACGCCACTATAGACTTCGGCACAGGTAAGGTCAAAATGAAATCAGTGGTGTCTAAATTGTACTGACCTGTGCAGTGTTTTTAAGATGTTTTAACTAGGTTTTTAGACCATGTATGCATATGCAAAAATACAACAATTTAATTATACATCGTTCAGTATTAGTATCAGATTTTTTAAAATATGGGTCGATCTCTACCTCTCTTTAAAAATTTGTA
>NW_015530238.1:0-613 GCF_001515645.1 Sinocyclocheilus grahami
CAGAATCACATACACAAACCCCACAGGAGTCTGAATCTCTGCACATGACACATTGGTGATGTCCATCTTTCAATGCTGAAAAAATTTAAAATCACATAAGAAATTACTGGATGTTAAGTGGTTTCCAATAACAAACATTTACATGTTTAATAAACATTTTACACCTTAACAAACATTTACATGTCCGTGGGAAAAGTGTACTGACAAGCATTTTAAGCAGAAAAACATATTCTAGGATTTCTCATCACAAAAGCATGGCAAACAAATGACTTCAATTCCACTCTGTTCTTCACACAAAATATAATATTTCAGCAAAACGATAGGCATATTATAAAATGCAACAATTACATATAGATATTTGTATGTAACAGAGTGCAGAAGAGGGCGCCATTGTAATAACAGAAATAACAGTGAATAGACCAGTACTCGTCAAATCTTTAAAAAGCTATTTCAAATTTGAATCGTATTTAATTGGACAACAGAGTAATGTTAATCACTGTCTGTCCCGTCAGCTTATAGCGCGGGCCGATGAAGGGCGTGCAGTTCTGTGTTTGTGCGCGCGCGCTCATGCCGTGGGTAGCATGGTCTGTTTGTGTGAAATGCTGAGGATCAC
>NW_015530239.1:0-613 GCF_001515645.1 Sinocyclocheilus grahami
CTTTTAGTAGCCAGTGTGTGTGCGGGCAGTCACAAAGCCACCCGCTCAAACAGTGGCTGGGCTCTAAGTGGAGACAGGGCCCTGGGTAATTTAGCTGTAGTGGAGCTTGCTGGCACTAAAAGCCTGCTGGGTAATTGAGTGGCGCGGGCTGGAGAGAGGCGCTCCTGCCCTGCCTCATTATGCCATGTCTCCTGTGCTGCCTGTCAGAGGGACGGCGCTTAGCCCACGCCACCCTCGCCTAATGCGCTCTGACATGCCGTGTCCTTTCTGTAAAATAACAGTATCTTCCCTCGGCCCCTAGACCCCTCGAACACATCGATATGCTGATGGATGCATATGGATTTGAGTGCACGTACGTACTTGACTGTGATCATAGCAGGTTGCAGACCAACGTACATCTGTCAGTCATTTACTGTAATGAGCACTCCTTCCACACTAAGTCTATTTTAAACACAGCTCTGTGAAACCCCCTAAATGGTTGTCATATTCAACACATTATAGCTTATTTCACAACTCTGACCCACAGAGAAGGACCATAGAGCAGTTTAGCATCTGTTCTTCTTTATTATGTCACCCCACTCCATATCAGTCCCACTTATCCTTCCATCTCTCA
>NW_015530240.1:0-613 GCF_001515645.1 Sinocyclocheilus grahami
GGATGAAAAGTATTGTTTACACACTCTTATCAGTGCTCATGCCAGACGAAAAGAGAAAAAGTGTCTCATAAAAGTGAGCTAATAGGGCACAGCTCAACAGGAGAGGGGAGAGGCCCTCGTAGAGGAGACCAGCAGCAGAGCGAGGAAGTTTCGAAACAGACAAATCCCACGCCTGAATTCACACACCCGTCCCCCTCCGTCTGTCAATGGTTTGCTCCATGAGAAGCCGTGGAGTCACTGTTGTGGTCTACCTCCCCACAGCAATGCAGAAGCGAGAGAAAATGTATACAGCTCTCCCTGAAAATCTGAAAGTGTGAGGCTGACGCAACAGTCGTGACTCATTCTTTGATGATGTGCCAAATAATTCAATATTTCTCAAAGAATCGAGAGCTTCCCAAAGCAGAAATTTGACAAATTATTTAGAAAAAATTTACAATGATCAAAGACATGTGCAAAACTACATTTTCAAAATGGATTGGTCAGGAGTTTGTCAGAATGAAAAAAAAAGCTTGTAATAATTACGCTGGACTTGATTAATTGACTGACTGATTGTACTCACTGTATCTCACTGCGTGTGTGTGGGTGTGTATATATATATATATATATATATATA
>NW_015530241.1:0-613 GCF_001515645.1 Sinocyclocheilus grahami
CACACACACTCTCAAACACACACTCACTCACTCACTCGCGCTGAGGCTGTGATTGCGCATGCGTCCTGCAGGCGGCGCCGCGTCACTCCGCGCGCAGACAGATGCACTTCGGCGCTGCTGCTGAGTCTGACGGGACTCACGGAACTCTCTCGCTGCGTCTGAAAGTGCGAGAAACTTCTTTAAAGCGGCCTCTGCTGTGTTATAGCGGAACCCGAAGACGGTAATGACGGGAGCTCGCGTGTGTGCGGTGATCGCGCTCGTGATGTGCGTGTCCGGCGCGTGCGAGGCGGGATGCGCGGACAGACCGACGCCGAGATGCTGTCCGGGACGGAATAACGAGTGCGTGGAGAGGAGCGCGAGGAGGACCGTGTGTTACTGCGACACGTACTGCGGGAGGAGCGGCGACTGCTGCGACGATTACCGGCCCGTGTGCCACATCTCAGGTGAGTCCGTTAAACCGTTCCGTTCGAGTAACCGTCAGACGGCGTGACGTCACGCCGCTGTGATTGACGTGCGTCAGTTTGAACCTTTTATAGAAAGCGAATAAAATAAGAAATATCATCTAATTAATCTGTTCTGTTTAGGACACATAAATGACAGTATAGGTGACATA
>NW_015530242.1:0-613 GCF_001515645.1 Sinocyclocheilus grahami
TTAGGCCAGAAGAGAAGGCTTTGCTGGCCCTGACGGCCCACCACTGGTGTTCATATACATAGGTTCAGTGAAAGGCGGGAGTGAGTCAAGAACAGCTGGGCTCTCATCCTGACACTAATGTTTGCTTTAAACTAAGTCTTAATCACAGTGAAAGAATCAGCTCATCTCTGGTAAATTAGCCACAGTAGATTTTTGCAGATTCTATCATCATATCATTGATTTGAGTTTAAATTGTTTTATTATGTAATAAAAAATACATAAATGTAAATGTTTTTAATTTAAAAAAAAATCTCATACGCACACAAGAAAATAATCCCTAAAACACTACACAAGACAATGCCTAATTCAAAATACAGGTAAACAACTGCAAAAAATCAATAGTCCTTTGTATTAACAGTATTTTTATGGACTTTTCTTAGAGTGTAAATATATATTATGTATTAATTCCTCAATGTAATATAGAATATATGACTATATCAAATATTTCCCGTATTTTTTATAAATATTTTTAAATTGTCAAAAATGCATATCGTAATAGAAAATATTTAATAATTACCTTATTTTATATATTTATGTTTGATATAAATACACACACACACACACACACACACAC
>NW_015530243.1:0-613 GCF_001515645.1 Sinocyclocheilus grahami
AGCAGGTTGGATAAGGATTCTAATTGAATTACCATTACGCTTGTGTGCCATAAAATCATAGATAAGTATGCAATAAAGACATGAAGCACATATTAAAGAATGACCCAGTTCCACGTCACATGTCATTCACTTCAAACATTAGTACATTCTGTACATATGATTGTATGTTTGAACCGGAAATTATGTATTATTTAAACCTATATGGACCTTATGTGACAAACATGAGGTTTGACATAAGTTTTGTTTTCACTACTATAATGATCCTGTATTTCAAATACAGAGAGCAAAATTAATCCGACAGATTCCACTGGAACACATTTGCCTCGAGACAGATTCTCCAGCCTTGGGGATTGACAAACATGTAAGTCCTAACCTGTTATTATAATCTGATGTTCTGTACGACTGAGATGTTTTGAAGCTCACTGTCTGTGTTTATCTTCTTATTGCCCTAGGTTAGAAATGAGCCCGGAAACATAATGATCTGCTGTGAATACATTGCAACGGTTAAGGGAATATCTTCAGACGCAGTTATGGAAGTCACAACACAAAATGCCCTTCGATTGTTTTCTAAGTTAAAAACATAGATTTGTTTATATATATATATATATATATA
>NW_015530244.1:0-613 GCF_001515645.1 Sinocyclocheilus grahami
AAAAAAATCTGAGTATGCGACCATCATTCACTTTGTGACTTTCTATGAAATCTGTCAATGCTGATTGTTTATTTGATAATGGTAAACAATGTTGTATCTATATTTGGGCATATCAATGTTTATAACTCATATTCCTCTGTCTGAAAATTAAAGTGAAATTTATTTGGTAGATATTTTAAATGAGCAAACAGCATTTTAGAGGCAAATACACATTCACATACAGATCCTCTGAGACTATTTATTATTGTGATGGTCTCGTTCTCTAACATCCTCCTGTATTGAGATGCTCATCTGATGAGTGTCAGACACACACACTGCTGTCTTGAGAAGTAAAGATGTTCATGAAACTGTATGAAGACTGTAGACCTGAAGCAAACAAAGATAAAACAATGAAACACAAACAAGCTCTTGTTCAAATATGTGCTGTGCTGTTTATAAATGATCATGTATATTTATAGCTGTTATTTATATAAATGACACATTCTCAATTAGATGGAACAAAATTGATTTTACAGAGCAGTAGTTTGATTGCACAACATTTTCCATCAAGAAGTGTGTCAGTGATATTTGTTGGGGGTCAGTGACAGACATGATGTGGTAAACATGTAGGTGT
>NW_015530245.1:0-613 GCF_001515645.1 Sinocyclocheilus grahami
TCATTCAGCTGGATTGAGGAGGTTTATTAGTCACTGTGAACCAGAACTAAGTATTGAGTCATTAGCTGGTTGTAATAGCAACTACATTAGTCTGCAATCTTATTCTCATCTCCAGCTCATTCACGAGTTACACACTGCAATCTGAGACCTCACATAAACATATAACTTTACAATAAATGCATATGAAATGCCATGTTTTCCAAATAGAAACATAAAAATATAGTAGCCTACCACTGATCTATGGTATCGATTTACATGTAGAACGACAAAATAAATCAAAATCAATTAAAATATTTATTTAATTCAACAAATGCATGGAGAAAGCAGTTAATATTATCATATTAATGCACCGTAAAATAAACAATATCACGGTTATTAATATTATTGAATGATTTCCAGCTTTGTTTAGCAGTAAGAAAATGTACCTAAATCACTCTAGATGGAAACTTTATTTGAATTATTTGAACCAAAACCTTTTATTTGACATCTTTACTCCCAGTACATCAACATCTAATAATGTTCATTACACAGTTTAAATATTTATAAGTCAAACAATCTATATTTCATAACTACAATTACAGTAACTCTAAAGTCACAGATACAAAACAATATG
>NW_015530246.1:0-613 GCF_001515645.1 Sinocyclocheilus grahami
TGCACTGCCTTCATGGCCTTGTCCCTTTCCTCCTGGTTCTTAAAAGTGACAAAGGCAAACATCTGTTTGCTAAACAGCTTGATTTTGTGAGGATTGATCCCATGCTTGTTGAGAAACTTCTTCAGGTCATTAAAACCAATGTACTTGGGCAAGTTTTGAATCTCAACTTTAAAGATCTCTGAGGTGAAGAGATCTTCTTTGATGTAACGATACACACCACCTGCTGCACCCTCTCCTTCTGCTGCTGCTGCTGGCTGATTCTCTTGTTTTTTCTCTTCTATTAGGTCATCTGGTTCCTTCTCTGTGCTGGATAATGAACCAGCTGGATCAGTCTTGTCAACAGCAACATCTGTCATTTTGCTCTGCATTAAAGGTCAAAGGAACAAATTATTAAATTTAAAATATTTTTCCATTTTGTATTCTGTTAGGTGATCTTAATTTTCAATCAGTTTCAGCAGCGTTCTGCAATGTTCCATACTGTAATTTATTTAAAACTATTAAAAAAAAAATCTAAATTAATCTACAATCATTATAGATTTATGACCTCAAATTAACTGAGATTACATGAACTATTTGTACTTTAATAATCAATTTCTCACACAGCAGGACCAGT
>NW_015530247.1:0-613 GCF_001515645.1 Sinocyclocheilus grahami
TACTAATAGCACACTTGAATAAACTTCTTTTTCGTAAGGGTTGTAAGGTCAAACAATCGAGCTGTTCAACCAGCAGCTAAAAGACTGAATCAACAACTAAACCACAAGCTCTCACTTTCACACAGTCGCTCGCTCGCACAAACAGATGTGCACTTTCAATTTGAGAACACAACTCTAATCTCACAGTTTCATTTCCTAAACCTGTCAGGATGTTTATTAGTGCTTGCTAAGCATATCTATTACGATTGCTCATACTAACACTGGTGGATGATAAAGGCAGAAAAAAAGAACTTGATTCTTTAAAGTATCATTTTAAATCTTCTGTTAAAATGTCAGTGCTGATTCTTTTTTCATTCACTTTCAAAGATCTTCTCAGAGGGGCGATTGCATCACTTCCTGTCTTGTGAGAATGAGAGTGGCAGCAACTGGATGCGCTTTGTAAACTATGCCTCGTCTCCTTGGCAACAGAATCTTGCCGCTTTCCAAATTGGAATGCAGATTTACTTCTATGCCATGAAGGTTCTAATGCCGGGGGAGGAGCTGCTGGTGGGGCGGAGCCTAGAACACAAGCAGCCAATGAGCACCAGCCTCAGAACTGCCTGTCTAAAACAGC
>NW_015530248.1:0-613 GCF_001515645.1 Sinocyclocheilus grahami
CTTCTACCATGCTACAATCCATCACGCTCCCTAAGGTCGCAAAATCATAATTTGTACCATATCTTTTTGGTGACAGTAATTGCTAATACCTGTAAAACAAATGAAATATTATAATATAATATAATTAATAATATAATATAATATATATGAATATTATGTTATATTTATATGAATATATAATATTCAGGGCTTCAAGTGTTGAGCAAATGTCTTCCATATAAATTTTAAACAGACAGGGGTCATGTCAAGAGTTTCCATGTCTAAAATCTAAATACTAGACATGCCTTTCTTGTTTTTTTTGTTTTGTTTTGTTTTTTAAGGAGGGTTAAGGATCACACTTTCATCATGTGTCATCACGGGTCCTGTGTTTGCGGTCACACCCTAGTAATGGGATCACTATCGCTATGGGCCACATATGCAAATCTCCAACCCACACTACTGAGGTGTGGCAATTGGGGGAATTCACTCTACTGTCTCACTCTAACCATGAATCTCAGCACTTCACACGTTATTTTTACAGACACACAGACACAATTTTTACTGTTAACCAATGCCTTTCAGAGATACGGCTCCTTAAACAGGCCCTTAAGGTTCTGTTGTTGTCTATAGATTC
>NW_015530249.1:0-613 GCF_001515645.1 Sinocyclocheilus grahami
ATTTATTTGCATTAAAAATATTATTATTTTTAAATATGTTGTATCATTGTAATATGTAATATATGTTGCATATGTTGTTGTAATATGTTGCATATTTAAAAGCTTTTAAAAATATATATTATGAATTATAAATGCATAAATATAATCAAGCTTTTTTGGGGAATCATACCACTTGACAAATTAACATCCTCAAATAATCTTGCCTTTTCATAAAATAAAAATGTTATATTATATTATATTATATTATACTACATTATATTATAACATAATATTATTTTATATTTAATTAGATTTTAAAATACTTATTGACCATGACAAATGAGTGTTTGCAGGGGTCCTCTTTATTATAGAATTTTATAGAATTTTCTGCTGCACCATGTGAAATTGGCGGACATAAACTTTTCAAAAAGTCAGTAAAGCCTTTTTTTAAATCAGAAATTGAACCCATATTCATCATAGAACAGACATCCAAGGATTCAAGTCATTCTGTATATGAATACTTTTTAATGTATTTTGAAAAAAAAACAAAATGTGTGTCATGTGATTGATCCTCCCAAAGATCTCTATAAAAAAAGGACAATGCAATGCTTGTCATTCACAAACTTCTAAACAT
>NW_015530250.1:0-613 GCF_001515645.1 Sinocyclocheilus grahami
AAGTACACAGAAGTAAATACTAGATCACCCTTACCTGATGCGTTGGAATGGCGAAGATGAATGTCGAAGTAATTTTGTCGATGGAAAAAGCAAAGGCAATAATCCAACAATCGATGCTGACACACCGAAGCACTGTACAGTACTGACGTGCCTCCAACCCCCTTCGCAAAACGCTCAGTCTGTGGACCTGCCCTCATGGCCAATCGGCATGAAAGCAAATTGAAACATCAAAATGGACAAATAGCTAGCTTCGCATCCGGACCAATTGTGGTGCACATAAATTAGAACATCCCGATGGACCAATCACAATCAAAGTGTCGCACCAATCGGCGTGCGCGCAAATTAGAACAGTTGAAACAGAATTGGAACCGAAGATCGGCTCGGCAGTAGCGCAAGGAGGACATGCAAATTCGTGAAGCGTGCCTCATTTTTGAACAATTTTTAATCGTTAAATGTAATTAAGATTAAGCTGGATTTTAAAAAGTCTTTTTGACGTACATAGAAAGTGCCTAAAACATGCACGTATATCAAACTTTGTGAATTGACAGTGTGGGGGCATTTTATTTATCATTGATTTATGATGTAGCAGCATCCCAGTACAACACAGTCCAGG
>NW_015530251.1:0-612 GCF_001515645.1 Sinocyclocheilus grahami
TATATATATATTTTTTTTTTTTTTTTGTACTTTTACTTGTTTAAGATTTCGTTTTAGTACTTCAAATTAAACTATACCAATATGCGAAACATTTCCTTGTTTTTTTGTTTTGTTTTTTTATTCAGTTAAAATCAGGCAGGTCTTACAAATGCATACTTCAATTTGCCACCAACTCTTTTTTTGTCACATGGATATAAAGATGTGATGAGGATCACGGCAGATGATCTTGCAGTTGCAAGCAGTGCTTATGTTTGCTTTAGATAATGTTAATGTAATGTCTTAATATCAGGTAAGTGTGTTGCTGTGATGTCATGCTTTTCATCCTGCTTCGCTTGAGCTTGTTAGCTCATTTCCTGACGATTAGCCTAATCTTGTTATTCTGTGCCTCAGCAGACCTCAGACACTCGGACCAGAGGCTTCCCAGAATGCCACAGTAAACGCGAACCCATGCATTTCAGCTCAGAACATCAAGTTCCAGACAAAACGGTTGACGAAATCTGTTGCCAGCATCTCATGTTAAGTCAATATATTTTTATACATGAATATATTTTTGACTTTACTTCTGGAACCGTACACTCTTAAAAATAAAGGTGCTTCACGATGCCATAGAAG
>NW_015530252.1:0-612 GCF_001515645.1 Sinocyclocheilus grahami
TTGCTTTAGCACAATATGGAGCTATCATAACTTTAACAACCTGCTATATATGTGATTTTTAATTTCTCATATCAGCCAGATCTACAGAACATACAGAGAATAAGAGCACTGTATGTTCCGAGAATAGTTTACACAGTGTCTTAATAGGCTATAGCATGTGAGAGACACTCTGATTGTTTTTGTATACATAGTGCTGGATTAAATAGTACATTACAGATTTAATTAAATGCATACATTAAACATAATCTAGATTTTTAGACTAGAGCAAAACCTAAGGTGTATTGACTGACATTCTGCTGATATTCTGGTCCCTGCCAAGCAATAATAATAGTGATGCTTGCCACTAAGACATTTTAATGGAAATTATGTTAAATTATATTTAATATTAATAAATTACAGCTTTCCTGTTGTTTGAACATTGATTCTTAGAATAATGTACAAAGTACACTACTGAAAAATGTGG
Organism: Sinocyclocheilus grahami; assembly: GCF_001515645.1. Lineage (NCBI taxonomy): Eukaryota > Metazoa > Chordata > Actinopteri > Cypriniformes > Cyprinidae > Sinocyclocheilus > Sinocyclocheilus grahami. The sequence continues at coordinate 464 of NW_015530252.1, forward strand.
AATAATTAAGTTTTTTTTTTTTGAAAGAAGTCTCTTATGCGCACCAAGTCTGTTATGTGATCAAAATACAGTAAAAATTGTGAAATATTATTAAAATAGTTAATATAACTGTTTTCTATTGTAACATATTTTAAAATGTAATTTATTCC
>NW_015530253.1:0-612 GCF_001515645.1 Sinocyclocheilus grahami
GAATTTGTTTGTACTTGTAATTAGTTAACATGTAAAAGTCCTTTGTTGTGACTTCAGTATTGCGACCAGTGTGTCAGATCAGCATGACTCAAGCTCTCACCAGCATCCAGTCTCACCAAGACATCTGAATCACATTACATCTGATTCCTCTTATTGGCTCATAGTCGGTTGCAAGGAAACGTCAGCTCGACCCAGTTATTCCTTTCCCTTTATATTTGCGTTCATTGCACAGCTGCTTCATACCAGATCTGAATACAAGGGAGGAAAAAAAGTATTTTTCCTTATGCTTCGTCCATAGATAACTACATTTGGTTCAGATCTTTATGTCTGTCTGCAGGTTGACAGCACCCAGGCAAGGAAGATCTGTCACTCCACGGTCAGCAGTGACAAGGACAGATATTAGGAGATTGAATCAGATCAGTCAGGGCTGTTATTCTGCCTGTAGAAGCACTTCTGGAGCTTTATATCTGTCTCGTATCCACACAGTCCATGCCATGGAGGCAATAGCAAAATACGATTTCAAAGCTACTGCGGATGATGAATTAAGTTTCAAGCGAGGAGAGATTTTAAAGGTGAGTGCCATTTGTTACTGCTGCATTTTTTTTTCATTCC
>NW_015530254.1:0-612 GCF_001515645.1 Sinocyclocheilus grahami
TTTGTAATTACATAATCAATCCACAGAATTCAATTAAATAAAAAAAGGTGGTTACCTGAAATGTTTGTCTAATGTCTCCTGTTATGAGCCAATAAATATTTTAAAGGATTTTCGAGTGTCTACCTTTTTTTCTGTATTTGTATACTTCGGTCTTGGCACCTAAACTAACTGGGTAAATGCAGAGATTACATTGACTAGACTGTTAACTGATTTTAACATGTACTGGACTCATCACCAGTCAGCCACAAATACAACAAAGAAAACCACATTCGTTAGAGCTGTGCCAAAGGCACAAATCTAACAAATTTGCTTTTCTTTGTTGAATTGGCTGACTGGTGATTGTGTGTGTATATATGTATAGGGCTGCACAATTAATCAAATTTCTAATCATGATTACAATTATGGAGGTCACAATTATGTAATAATTCAAAGGTGGTTACAAAAAAAAATCCACTTACATTTTCCTGTGTCCTTATGTTTTTTTTTTTTTTACATGTTATCTTAAGAGTTTTCCCATTTATTTTCTATTCATGTTAGTTTTAGTATAACACATTATAATACCATGTATATATATTTTTTTCAATTAAAGAAACCAAACCAATGTATTATTTG
>NW_015530255.1:0-612 GCF_001515645.1 Sinocyclocheilus grahami
TGAAGCATTAAACAATTTGAAAACATGTGACTGAATTCATATTGTTGCACACTTGAAATACGAGACCATAGACAAGCATGATGAAATGAAGATCAGGTTCATCTTTATTAAACAAAACAAGCGAAAACAAAACAGAGCACAAACATGGAGCATCTCACTCTCACAGCAGAATTTTTCTAGCTGGCCCACTTGCGCCTGTTGCGTGTTGTTCACAATGCCCTTAAATCAAAGTAAACGAACAGTTGTAATAAAATATCATAAAAAATTAAATTTAACAAAACACAACATGCATCCGTACTTTCTTTTAAAGGGGGGGTTCCATAAATTATAAGCATAATTTATATGTTTGCCACACTCTCCCCTCAAAAACTGAATGTCGCCCTGACATTCCCGTACATGTACAGTAGGTGCTCAACCAAAATGTCTACTGCATGTACCACCGCTGCGAGGCCACAGCATTAAATAAAAACCAGTCACATGTGAAACTTGTTTGCGAAATCACCACCAGGTGGCACAAAGCGACGGTTGTCACCAATACCCAAAAAAGCTAATTCTGACATTTTTGCTTTTGTACACTGAACAAAATTATAAACGCAACACTTTTGTTTTTGC
>NW_015530256.1:0-612 GCF_001515645.1 Sinocyclocheilus grahami
AAAAAAAAAAAAGTAGTGTGTGTGGAAAGATTACAAAATACTCTGGGTCAGTTACTAGGGGGAAATATTTTTTGCATTAAATATATTGCATATGTTGATTTTTACAGTAGTGTTCAATAGAAAAATATTTCCTGCACTCTTCTCCTGTTTGGAAGATTAGTATTTCACTTCAGACAAACAGGAAGTAACATGTTAAATGTTAAATTCCCCATCATCCACAGACAAACCTGAATGACAAGATACATGTAAAAAGCTAAATGTTTAAAACATGGGTCGTACAAGGAAATGATGCTGGCGTCTGGGTGTGGATTTCACTAATGCTTTACATTAAAAACACCCAAACTACAATGTGCACACTCAGCTGGACTAAGATGAAGGTCTCAGGTGCTCACTCCTGGCTTCTCTTATTGTTCCTGGTCCAAAGTGACAGAAGCCAGGTTTCAGGTAAGACCGACAGTATGCTTCAGTTCTGTAAGAAACTACAGCAAAGAAAAAAAAATTGAGGAGCTTAAACCAAGTGCTCCATCATTTTGTGTTATTTTTGTGACTGTGGTTGTATGTATGAGAAGTATGTTTAAAAAAAGTAGTAGAAAGTAGAATTGTTTTTTTTTT
>NW_015530257.1:0-204 GCF_001515645.1 Sinocyclocheilus grahami
TTCCGAAACCCTGAAAGCAGGCGCCGGATCTGGTGGTTAAGGAAGAAGATAGGGACGCGCCCATCTACTTTCCCTCCACCAGATCCATATGCGAAACCTACGAGCACAGCCGCCACTTCGCCTCAGGGAAGTCGTGGCCTAATGGTTAGAGAGTCGGACTCATAACCCAAAGGCTGTGGGTTCGAGTCTCGTACCGGCAGGAAT
>NW_015530257.1:304-612 GCF_001515645.1 Sinocyclocheilus grahami
CAAGGCACTGAACCCCCAACTGCTCCCCAGGCGCCGCAGCATAAATGGCTGCCCACTGCTCCGGGTGTGTGTTCACGGTTTGTGTGTGTTCACTGCTGTGTGTGTGCACTTTGGATGGGTAAATGCAGAGCACTAATTCTGAGGATGGGTCACCATACTTGGCCACATGTCACGTCATTCACTCACTTTTTTTAAAAAGCGTGGTCGGCACCGCAAGGAACGCTAGTGAAGGCTCTCTCCTCAAAGAGAGCCCTCTGAGAACAAAGCAAGGCAGTAACAAACGCTACCAAAACGGGCCGTCAGCTCCT
>NW_015530258.1:0-612 GCF_001515645.1 Sinocyclocheilus grahami
TTTGGAACACCACTTGAATCTCTTCTGATCCTCAGGGAATGTATCAGTACAGAAGTGTTCCCACTCTGCACATTGGATCAGTATGTCCCCCCAATAGATGGCCTCCCTTCGCCTCTGTTGCATTTCCGGTGAAGAGTGACTATTAGACCCTAGACTCTCAACAGCTGCTGGTTGGGGAGGTGGGGGTGGGGAGGCCACAGAGTTTTCTCATTACAGAGCATGAGACGCATAAATCTCTCTCTTTGTAAAGACCTTTTTAAACAGATTTTTAATAGCATATTCAGCACTAAACCTTATATTTATTGGAACACTAGATTCCATACAAGAAGTCCACACCCAAACAGCCATGTAAAACATTTCATTCTGATCATCAACTACTGACAAATCTCAATATCTCCAGTAACAATAGCCCGGAGATAAGTGCTATTGCTTTAAAGTTGCTCATGAAGTTCTGAAATGTTTAACTTTCAGTCGGATTTGTTTATATACTGTATAGCACTTTTCACAATAGCCTGCACTTTGTTTTAACGTGACTGTTTCTGATATGTTTTCCTATAATTCCTCAGGAGAAATAAAAACACAAATGAGGCACTCACTGACATTCAGTAAGTA
>NW_015530259.1:0-612 GCF_001515645.1 Sinocyclocheilus grahami
GCGAAGCCTTGTTTCAGGAAATTAGCTTCCAGGGGGATGTGAGAAAACGTTTGATTGTAGATGAAAGAGAGCGATATGTTGAAATGGAAATGCGTCTGACTGACTGTGGACGTGAATATTGCCCCTCAGGGATAAATAAAGCACATGCATTCAGCTATTTCTCTATTTGAGCATAAAAGCCTGTGCTCCATATATGTGCTTTATTTGTTTACCTCTACAATTCCAGAGGAGACAAAGCAGTAGATTTATTACATCCCCCGCTAATTTATTCAATAATTTGTGGATATTTACATAATGTGACCCGCTCAGTCCCTTTTCAACCGTCCGCTCAACTGTGTGACCCACAGAGACCGGCGTTTGATTTATACTACAAACAAATTTGTAGAAAATGCTGCCAAAACATCACTCAGGCAAAATAACAAATGTGCATTTGCTCCAGCAAGTACCCTGTTCATCATTACACTGGCATTCAGCCTCTGTTATAGATTGCTCAATCCACTGCCATCAGACAGATGGGTAATATAGTACACATTGCTCGGGTATCTGAGGTACGAGGAGCTTCTTTGTGGTCTACAGAACGGGACGTCCTCAGTAGTGCAGCCTTAGTAAACT
>NW_015530260.1:0-612 GCF_001515645.1 Sinocyclocheilus grahami
TTTTTCTGATTTCTGAATGGAGAATTGAACACTGGTCAGGTTCAGTCAAACAGCACATAACGGGTAGTTTTTGTTTCAAAATAATGGTTACTGCGTATCAACATTGCTTTTGGAGAGCGAAACGTCACCGTTCTGTTTCAACACGTGCTCTTTCCAGCGCATCTCTCGTGTATTTATTAGCTCTCAGCTCCACTGTCAGCATCCCAATTCTCTACAGGCATCATCATATCTGCCGCCTCAGTGCTTCTGCCTATGAAGCAGAAGATGCTGGGGTTCATCATGTCTGCAGTAGGTGACACATTTGAAATTTGAGTCAAACCCAGGATGTGATTGGTATGCTATTACTGCGTCCCCAGAGGAACTACAGAAACATCCTCTAGTCTTGACGCCTTGTAGCAATTCTCCATGGGGCATGTTACAGTGAATCAGGGATAGCTTATGAAGCCCACCTTCTCATCATTCTGTGTCCAAATATGCACACTTATCTAGTGCGAAAAAGTGATTTGTTAAACGAGTAGAGCATCTAAATATGTAGTATTTATGAAACAATAGGCAAACAGTACCCAGATGCATAGGCGTAGCTTGACGTTTGAGCTTGGGGGGGGGGGGGGG
>NW_015530261.1:0-612 GCF_001515645.1 Sinocyclocheilus grahami
AATGTGGAGCAGGATTTGATTTTATCTATTGAGAATCATGATCAGGACACAGGGTGTCCCATACCAGAATGAAGTCAGAATATGAATTGTATTTGCTAAAATAATGCTTAAATAGATTTGGCTACTCACATGATCCATTAGCTCACATGGATAATTGGATATCAAAATTCTTTGGAATAACAATCAGATGACTCTTTCACAAAAAGATCAAGAACACGTCTTAAGAATGTAAATAGGGTCAATTTCATGTTGACTAATACTTCTATATAAAAAATTCTATTAACACTGAATGTCTTTGAAAAACGGCTCTCACAGTCAGTACTTCCTTCACTATACATTCCAATATTAAAAAAAAAAAAAAAACAGTTCAGTAACTTCAAAACCCTCGAGCATTCAATACAGAGAAAATAGACATCCATCTCTCAGGAGAAACAACACAAACATGAGCCATGCTCATGTCACAGAGGTCATGTGCACATTTAGCAAGTAATTGGACAGATATTTATACAGCTGCCTGGAAGTGAATTTCAAATCAGATGAACTAAAAACAGAAAACAAAACACTTTCAAAATAAATAGAATTTTGCCTCAGGAGACCCCAACAGGATGACTG
>NW_015530262.1:0-612 GCF_001515645.1 Sinocyclocheilus grahami
TTGACCCTTATGACTGGTTTTGTGGTCCAGGGTCACATTTGAGTTTACTTAATTTGTACCCTGTTTTTGCATAGCGGTATTAAAACTTTTTAACAGCTTCCTCTTATTTCATTTGCAAATCGAATGACAGTCTAATGACGTCAAATTGTGCAATGCAACTGTGAGAAAGCAGCTTCTGTGCATTTCACTTTGTTTGTTTTCTTGTGGTTACTCACTGGTTGGCTGCTCAACATTATTATTTTAGCACCTGACTATTTGGAAGGAAAGTGGTGAAGTGATATGCAGCTAATGTGGTCAAATGACCTAGTTTTTGGGGTTGGTGAGGTTTCTTTTAAATGTTTTTGCTCATACTCTTATGCTCACCAAGGCTGCTTTAATTGATCAAGTAAAAGAGTAATGCTATGAAATTATAAAAATTTTAAATAACTGTTTTCTATTATAATATATTTTAAATTGCAATTTATTCCTGTGGTGACAAAGCTGAATTTTTAGCATCATTACTCCAGTCTTCAGTGTGACATGATTTGGTGCTCAAGAAATATTTGTTTTGCTTAATTTTTTTGTGGGTGTTAAAAAGAACATAATTTATTTGAAGTATAATATAAGTATTTT
>NW_015530263.1:0-611 GCF_001515645.1 Sinocyclocheilus grahami
CACACACACACACACACACACACACACACATCAGAAGAGGAAACACGCTCATCTAAGCGATGATTTCCTCCCATTACATGCATTTCTTCAATTAAACAACAGCACTGTGTTTCGAATCGTTTATCTCATTCTCAAGCAAGTGTGGCGTGTTTGCACAAGAGATGCATTGATACCACTCGCCAGTAAATCTATCAGACAGACAGACAGCGCCCTCAAGCACTCCGTTTCAGCATCATAAATTCATTTCTCTGAGAGGACGAACACAAACGGCTGCTCGAGCTGACGATACATTCATCAAAAGATCGTAATGATTCACTCGCAGAGTTGAAGCTGCCCTATCTGAAAGATCACTGTGCAATAAAGCATGTATAAGTTAAAACTGCAGCTGAACGTATGTTCATTTTAACCGTGAGCATGTGTCAAGTGTTGTTATTGTTAACTAAAACTGATTTCATTGCTTGAAATAAAACTGAAATAAAACAAAATACAAATATTAGATGAAAAACCCAATTTAAGTTGAAGTACTAATATTCTTAAAACTAAAACACAAATCCAAATATAATTTTGTATTTGATAAATATTAAAACATAAAGCACAATGTAAATTTAAAG
>NW_015530263.1:19961-20386 GCF_001515645.1 Sinocyclocheilus grahami
TATCTATCTATCTATCTATCTATCTATCTCTCTATATATAGAGAGATATAGATAGATAGATACACACATACAACTGTTATTTTGGGTCAGTAACTTTTTTTTGTTTTTTTTTATAAAACGCTTTCATTTTCTCAGTTCACTCATCATTGGGATTTGAAACTTCAACCTATCGGTTAGCAGATCTTTAACCACTATGTCATTATGGAGCAGGTCATAACAGAATGGATCTGTGACCTTTGACCCTGCGTCTGACCTGTTGCTGTGCACGAGCGCGGTCCAGGTCCAGTTCTCCGTCTGGTCCGATCCCGTCACCCAAGACCTGTTCAGTGTCACTCAGCCACTGCGAGAGATCGTTCATATCGCAGTGAAACTGCCTCCAATCCTCCACAGCTCCATCGAAACACCTGCGCACACACACACACACA
>NW_015530264.1:0-611 GCF_001515645.1 Sinocyclocheilus grahami
CCGCCTGAGAAGGACAGAGAGAGGCAGATTTGTATACGCAGAGAGAGAAAAAGAGAGCGAAGGGGGACTGAAGTCAGCAAAAGGGCTTCATTGTACTAGTGTAATTACTACCTTTCATCTAGAGCTTGGCTAGGCAGGTCTGCAGCTTAGAGCTCATTTCAAAATGGGCTAAACTCACAAAAGTTCACTTTCTTCTCTCAGAGAACCCCCCCCCCCTTAATACACTTTTTGGCCGAGTCAGAAAGCTGGCAACAAGGACAGAAGATGTAGTTGTCAGTGTTAAGGCATGGAGGGAGAACAAACTGAGGCATGACTGCTGAAGCCGTCTATCGATTTATGTTTTTTAAATGATTTTTTCACCCAAAATGAAAATTCTGTCATCATTTACTCACACACACGTCGTACAAAACCCATAACATCTTCAAAACACAAATGAAGATACATTTAATAATCTCTTGTAATTTTTGACAATCCATGCAACCAACATTTGCACAAAAGGACATTGTAAGCATAATCCATGGGAATGCATGAATAAAAGAAGAAATTTAATCTGTTCATCATAAAAACCAAACACGTCTCTTAAATTAAACTGCTAAATTCATGTGGACTAC
>NW_015530265.1:0-611 GCF_001515645.1 Sinocyclocheilus grahami
TCACATTACTAAAAAAAAAGCAATGTGAAGTCTTGATTTTGTAATGAATAAAAAGTAATAAAATGCATAAACAGTTCTTTGTTAGTTGTTAGTATTTGTCTGTGTAGCTAGAATATGACATGCGGTTTCCAAACAGAAAAAGTTTTATATATTCTATTAATCAACATTAACAGTCATTATTACAATATCAAGAGCAATAATCGACAATAATGGGTTTTGTCAAAACAATACAGCCCTACCCTGCAATGAGTTCCTGTTATTTAATTATTTTAAGAATTGATATACTTTATTCAAGAATACTTTGTAAAATCCCTCTGGAGAAATTAATAGAAAATGGAATGAAGTCAGCTGTTGTGCTCTACACCTGCAGTACATCCATACACCAGGATACATGTTCATAACACATAAACATAACATTATTAGTTTGATGTTCCCTTCTTTTTCTGAATGCAGAAGGGTACGATTCTAATGGTCTTCACTCCAGTCCATCTCAACATTACAATAATCACTAAGTAAACATATGTAAAGATGAAAATGACTTATGCTCTCCATTTATTCAATTAAAGTAGAGCTATGTTTCTAAAGGGGCGTCACACTACACTTTTTATTCC
>NW_015530266.1:0-611 GCF_001515645.1 Sinocyclocheilus grahami
AAATTTCATTTATTTGTACAGGCATACAAATGTTAAGCCTGCAAGAAAAGAAACATGTTACATTTAATATATACTGTATATATATTAAATGTAACGTGTGAAGGATTTTAATTTTTTTTTCAAATGGCCAGTTGCAATTGTCCTTGATCCTTTTTACATCTCAGATGCATCCAAGACATCCAATTTGTTGCTGTTCATTTCCTGATTTTTGGAACATTGCATGTGCTGACCCAGTACGATGAATATTCATTGACGGGGGACATTTCTCCATTCTTTTTTTTATCTGCAATGGGAACAGTAAGAACCTTTTAGTGCAGGAATATCTTGACAACAAACAGCATGGATCATCATGGTGTTCTGTGAATGTAGGAGGTTTATGTCCCCATGGACTAATATAGTAATATGTGATTTACCTCTTTCGTTTGTTTGAGAAGTAAACATCGTTCCATGGTTCCTTCACAGTCAATACAGGAAACCTGAGGCTGAGAAAAATACCATAGAAATGTGTGAAACTGTCAGTTTTTCTACATTGACTTCTACATTTAGACAATTCTTCTCTGATAGTGAATACTTACTGGCTTATTGTGAAGGCTACATTCTTTCCGATGGAC
>NW_015530267.1:0-611 GCF_001515645.1 Sinocyclocheilus grahami
ATATGTATATATGTATATATATATATATATATATATAATACATATTTATATAAATATATATAATATTATAATAATAATATATAAATATCATATATTATTATTATAATTTTTTATAGTTTGTGTAAAAATGCCTGCAAGCTTTTTAAATGTCTAACATTTTGCTACATATGGAATATTATTTATTAGAGCAATAAACTATACGGTACAGTGTGCTCGGTTTAAAACAGACTAGCGTAGAGCCAGTGTAACTAATGTAATTTGTGAACTAGTGTAATTTATCTAAAAATGTCTAAAATGTCTTATTGTCAAACATTTTACAGCATGTAAAACATGTTTTAATATATTTATAAGAGCAATAAACTAGAATAAGGAAAAAACTAAATTAGGGATTTTGTCATTTAAATGTGTGTAAAAATGCCTAAACTTTCTTGATGTCAAAAATTGTACTGCATGTAAAATATGTTTTATTATATTTATCAGAGCAATAAACTAGATTAGGGAAAATGGTACAGTGTGGTTGGTTTAAAACGGACTAGCATAGAACTAACATGGCGGATTTACAAACATCTGTCAAACATTGTAGTTTGCTTATGTCTTGGAAAGCTGTACCT
>NW_015530268.1:0-611 GCF_001515645.1 Sinocyclocheilus grahami
CACAAGAGCTGAGACCAGCACTGAATACAGGAGCTGCAGGGGCCAGTGTGTCCAGCAGCCCTGCCCTGTTAGCCAAGAGAACCAAACAGGTGAAGAATTTCTTACAGGAATTATCGTATGCCGTACTAGAAATTCTGGTATGCTATCATACTCAGACTTTTCCAGATTATACTGTGCGTTACAGATTCACATTACATTTACACAAGAGTCTTAAAAGATGTTCTGTTGTTTTTAACTTGACATCTTTAAAATTCAGCACTCACGGCAAAGGTGTGATGTAATGACTCTAAATTAGAACCTTTAAAAGTACAGCTGCTATGAAATATTACAACAAAAAATTCAGTCCCGCTTTATATTATGTGGCCTTAAACACTATGTACTTACTTTTAAGTAAAAAATTTGATACTTGTGATGCACTTATTGTGTATACACGTTTTTACATTGTACTTATATTTTTCAAAAAGAAAAACCTGCATGTAATTACATTTATAATTACACTGTTGACCCTTCCCTTAAACCTACCCATACCACCAAACCTTGTCCTAACCTTACCTGTATACATTGTATTTTATATATATATATATATATATATATATTTATTTATTTATTTA
>NW_015530269.1:0-611 GCF_001515645.1 Sinocyclocheilus grahami
AACATTAGTTTAGAAAATTACAATTAAAATGAAAATTTAGAATATAAAATAAAATCTTATTCAAGGCATTAGGAAATATTATAATAGAATATAATCAATACTGAAATAATTCTGGCATCATTTTCATTATAGCAGTAATACACCTATTAGTAATTATATTATTACTACACCAAAATGTTATAAACTGAATCCAAATCTTTTCAGATTTCATAATCCTCAATTTAACCACAAAAAAAAAGATAAACTTCAATTGTTATGCATAGCCTATATCCAACTTTACCCACATAAAGCGATATTTACCATAGAAAGCTTTAAACTGCCAAAAGTGGACTATTACAAACATTACCGTTATGAATTTCTGTAAAGCTGATAAACGAATAAAACCACCAATCATGAATTAGTTCTGAATATCAGCTCAACAGTGAATATCTGTAACTCGAACGTAGATACAAAACCACGTCACGATTAAGAGTTATATTAATGATTGTAAGCAATATGATAACTAAAGTACTAAAGACTATTTGTCACTAGGGATGCAGCGATTAACCGTTTTCGCGATTAACCGTGCTTTAAAATGTCACGGTTAATTAATCGTAAAGGTTCCGCTAAAC
>NW_015530270.1:0-611 GCF_001515645.1 Sinocyclocheilus grahami
ATCAGCTCATTACATGCTCATGTGCTCCATTCCGATTGACATTGCATCACAGTATCCATGATTTATTAATTAGTGCATGCTAAAAACATGACTTGTGCTATGACTTTGTGAAGGTTCCCTTTCAACATTTTCAGTTGAAAAGTGAGGGTAATGGGACTGTAACCTATACCAGCCTAGAAACAGTAACTAATGGATTACCTGTATTTAGCTTTTTGCTAACACTTACGCATATCACATAGGTGTCAATATGCAATAGAAATAACTCAAAAGTATGGACTTTCCTAGTAGGTGGGGAATCGTTTGGAACCTCACGATATGATTCAGTTAACGGCTCGATTCAAAACCATGAGTTTACGATGAACACAAACACATTTTAATGGTATTGCGTGGATATATCACTGACTTAATAACCTTTGATTGACCAATGCGTTCACACTCGCTTAAAAAATGTGTTTGCTATGAACAAGAGCTGTAATTACGCCATGTCGTAATTACAGTAATTCTGAGATGAGAACACGTGACATTCTACTCTGAGCTTTTCCTCAGACACTGAGGTAGCGCCAGTGGCAAGTATAGGTCTCTGCAGGAAAGTAATGGGAGTTACCAGATCG
>NW_015530271.1:0-611 GCF_001515645.1 Sinocyclocheilus grahami
TTTATTAATTGTTTAATTGGTTAAACTGCACCTAACTTGGACACAAAACGGCTATGAAAATAGTAAAAAAAAAACACAAGTGGCTTTTAATTACAACTAATAAGTCAAATTTTATTTAAAACGTTTTTATGCTATACTTTTAAAAATACTTTAAATTCAACCAAGATGTTTTCTTGGCACACATCAGTCTTCATTTATAAAGACGCGATTCCTTCAGTGTCCAGGTGGGGGTGAACAATTAAAGCAGGTAATATGCATGAGTTTATTTTACTTGAACATGTCTGTAGACAGACAGTGCTAAACTAGCTGGATGTTCATTAGATCTCAGTTATGGAAGCCAGAGAGGAAACATTAATAGCATTATGTAGCTAAATACTGTATATGAAAACAATGAACCTGTCTGGTGGAACTTTACTGTAAAAATACAGTGACCACGTCACAACCGTGTATTTCATTAAATGATATGAAGTTACTGTACCAAATGCACTGGTAAAAACGTGGCATGATAAAAAATCACAATGACATTTGACCTTTTCTGTAACTTGTTTATTACCTCTAAAAACGTTTTAAACAATATCTCAGTAAAATTACGCATTAGCTTAAAAAAAAAA
>NW_015530272.1:0-611 GCF_001515645.1 Sinocyclocheilus grahami
GAGGCCCCTGTCTCACTTGTTCTGTCTCCTCGAAGCGCACACACACAGGGCTGTTGTTGTCTGTGACATTCTCCAAGGAGAGAAAGCATAGGTGTGTCTGCATCCTTTTTAAAAACACACATTCCTTTAGCCTATTGTGTGGGAGACATGGGGGATTTGAGAGAATGTGTCGGACAGGGTCTTTGGGAGTAAGGCAGCCCAGCTGACAGGAGGTCAGTCAGGCTATTCAAGAGCAGTTATTGAAGATCTAGGGAACCAACGGTTCTAAAAGGCCCTTCCACTTTTCACTCTCTGCGGTGTGTCTCTTACTCGGCTGCTCAGCGGCACTTCGGCTTCGCTCACTGCCTGGGAGAACAGCACACATTGTGCAGGCAGATAATGCATTTCAATCTTCCTGAATGTCACAGCGGATGGCACTGCTTTAAAACTGAGCAAAGGTCACTTTTTCTAATGCTTCCCGACTTTAATGATTCAGAGCAAATATTAAAAATGTGAACATTATAGATGAAAGATGGTGTTCAAATTGTAGTATGCATGTACATATATCTTTTAAGGAGACTAAAGTTTTTTTTTTTCTGGTGGCATGATAAAAAGTAAAATCAATTGCTGAA
>NW_015530273.1:0-611 GCF_001515645.1 Sinocyclocheilus grahami
AAAAAAAGTGAAAAATGTCGAATTTGAGGTTTTTACAAGACTGAGTTCATTAAGCCCTCATCTAGCGAATGCACATCCAAATAGTACTTAAGCTGGGGACACTACACGACTAGCTGAAACATTCTAAGTCTGACCTCAACACACTTAAAGACTGTTTCCATCGACTGGCACAGATTCTAGTCTTTGACAGTCGGAGAGGAGCACAAACCTAATGACTGAGTCGGTCCACTACACAACACACTTAACGACTGGCACGTCACGACTAGACAAATTCTGCCAAACCAAAAAAAACTGCAGTATCCGATTCTACCCGCGCTACCGCCCCAACAAAGACAACACAGCGGACAACACCGGTGCTTTCACTTTACTATTGAAACTTTAAAGGGTTTTTTTTTCTTTCTTAGTTTGTGCTTAATATAACAGAAAATACAGCTTTCCTGCTTTGTACAGTAGGTGTTGCTAATAAATGCCACCGCAATGTCTTGATTTTTTTTTTTGTTGTTGCATTAAGTCCTATGTTTCTCTTTCTTTTTTGAATTATTGCTTGAGCAGACACATTTCGTTATGTCTTTTCAGACACTTATGTTTAATTTCCTTAATTATAAAATTTC
>NW_015530274.1:0-611 GCF_001515645.1 Sinocyclocheilus grahami
CCGACCAATCAGCTGCCTCCAGAGGGAGAAAAGGCGGAGTCACAGCACTCCATGTGCATTCACCCTCCGAATCGGACCCCGCCCCCGGCCACGCCCCCAAGCGTGAGTCCCGTACAAGTGAAGGAGGAGCAGTCTCCGCCCACTCATACACATTTTGAATCAGAAGTCACGCCCATGGACACCACCCACTGCGGCCATATAGACGGAGAGGAGGTGGGGCTTACATTTGACTCCGCCTTCCCCGACCTCATATCTGAGCTGATTATAGAGGAGCCCATCAGTCACCCGCCCACCCTGACTCCGCCCATTTACCCCGTCCGCTACATGGTTCCTCCTCAGCCGACACCGTCCACCTCGTTCCTGCCCTTCCTGCTTCTTACAAACTCCGGAGGAAACCCAGCGGAAACCCAGCGGCTGGCCAAAATCACAGACTTCTCGCCCGAGTGGTCGTACCCCGAGGTATGAATCTTCATGCCTCATCTTTAAAGGGACAGTTCACCCAAAAATTTTAATTCTGTCGTCATTTACTCAGCCTCCACTTGTTCCAAACCTGTATGAATGTTTTACTTCTGTTGAACACAAAAGAAGATATTTTGAAGAATGCTGGTAAC
>NW_015530275.1:0-611 GCF_001515645.1 Sinocyclocheilus grahami
TTATTATTATTATTATTATTATTCACTGATTTTGTGTTCCCAGATTAAGCATTAGTGCAATTTTTTTATTTGTTTATTTATTTACAAAGTATTATATTATTGCTATCATTGTTATTATTATATACTGTATGTATATTTATATATTAATATTATTATATTTATTGTTTACTCATTTTTGTACAGGGGAAATGTTATTTATTTATAATTGTTTACATTTATATAAACATATCAGGGAAACATCTGCTCTTTCCCTGATGTGTTCATATAAATGTAAACCATTTGCAAAGTTCTTGTGTGTGATGTCTGACAGCAAGCCGAGTTTAAGCCACTTCTCTGCAACTTCACAGCGCAGCCTTGACACATCTGTGACCTCTTAATAAAGGCCTTAATGACGGCACGTGGGTGTCCGCATGCGTGTGTGCGCGTCTGCAGGGAAGTTCATCAAAGCAAATTAGCGGCGCCTCGATACTTCAGCACTTTTAAACGGAGCCCGTACTTGTTTGCTGTTTTTTATGAATCCATTATGATTAGAAATTAGAGACAGTGGAGTTGGGAGAAGAAACAGCGGATTGTTTTTAACAAAAATTAGCATTCTGTGAGAGATCTATCCC
>NW_015530276.1:0-611 GCF_001515645.1 Sinocyclocheilus grahami
TTTTTTGCAGTGGTACTTCAGGGACATAACTTATCTGAAAGTCTCTAAGAGAAGTTGAAACTAAAAGTATTCTTTTTAAAGCACAGCCTAAAATTAACTAAAATAAATAAATAAACATACTAAAAATAATTAGAATAGAATAGAAATATAACAAACTAAATAAACAATAAATATAAATAAAAATATACATAAAAAATAAACATCCTTATGTCATGTACATGAGCTAAGAACTACAATGACACTGGTTTGTACGTAAGAGTTTCTTAACTGCACTGTTACCCAAAGACTCTTGCTCTGATAAGAGATTATGTAAGACTACATACTTCTCAAGCGGTCAGGTGTCTAGGAATGAAGCTGGAGAAAATATGACACATTTTTCAGATGGTTATTTCATGACACACTATGTGTGTCTGAATGTTCATGCTCTCTTTCTCTCAAACCCATAGGGAAGACAAGACAGTACGGCGATGTTCAACAGTTTCTCCTAGAAAGAATTATGATTAAATGGAGAGAGAATGGAGACTTCTGCTTCTCAGTTTTTTGCTAATCAGACTTTTCTCCTGAGAAAAACTAAAAAACATAAATATAGATATATAACACACACACACACA
>NW_015530277.1:0-611 GCF_001515645.1 Sinocyclocheilus grahami
TGATTGTCTCGCGTCTCAGATCCGGGTACCGCTGCAAGACGGCCGCCGCAGCAAGTCCATCGAGGAGCGAGAGGAGGAGTACCAGCGCGTCAGAGATCGCATCTTTGCACGAGAAGTAAGAACACAAGCTTATAAAAAAATGCAACACGCATGCATTCTGGCCAGATTTAAATTTCGTTATTCATTTGTGTAGCAGTTTTCACACTACAGATCGTTTCAAAGCAGCTTGTTTTCTGAGGAACAGTTCTGGAATAATTAGTACAGTACCATAATTAAATAAAACAGTCACATGTGCAACTCGTTAGCGAAATCACCTCCAGGTGGCGCAAAAGGACGCTTGACAGCATTGCTCAAGAAAGCTGGAATTGTGACATATTCACTTGAAAGTAGCTTAAAGATAAAAACAATTAAATAAATCAGTGATAATATTACAATAATAGGCTACTAAAGCATTATAATATTTCATCTGTAATTATTCATCATATAGCCTACATGTGAACCTGGACCACAAAACCAAGTGTCAATTGAGTGTCAATTTTTCAAAATTGAGATTTATGCATCATTTATATAAGCTTTCCATTGATGTACGGTTTGTTAGGATAGGACAATAT
>NW_015530278.1:0-611 GCF_001515645.1 Sinocyclocheilus grahami
ACAGTTGTAAACACTACGGCTTTCTTCTTTCGTGAGGGGGTTTGGTGTCACAACGTCTGAGGCTGAGACTAGTCTTTACCAGTACCTGCCCATCCTCTCCAGATGACCCCAGCCGTGACCCCTCCATCCGCCTGCTGTTCACGGAAACTCTCTTGTTCTAATCCTATTAGGACAGAAAGGACTCAATTCTGGCCTGCGCTAATGTGCAGAAAGCGTTTGTCCTTCCTCGTGCTCATACAGGCCTCTCTCGCTCTATCCTGTTATGTCACCATATTGAGGAGCAAGAAAAGCCTTCAAGACTCAGCAGCCTCAGTGACCAATCATGACCCTGCAATGCCGCGCTGTTGACCAATCACAGCCCTGCAAAGTGAATTGTTTTGTAATAATGGGGTCTAGTCTTTCCAGGTTTGGATGTTGTTAAACTGGAGTTCTGGTTTTATCCATTGATTTGCCACAAACTGATGTGTTCATGGGCTAAGCTGAGTGAGAGTTCTAGATGTTGTTTTTTGTGCACAAGAATAAATGAGTTGAATGAACAGTGGCTCTCTGAATGAGTGCTGCTTGTCTGTGTTTTAAACCACTGACTGGCTGCATGTACTGTAGGTGCGTTC
>NW_015530279.1:0-611 GCF_001515645.1 Sinocyclocheilus grahami
ATGCACCTCCTCTTGTGTGTGATGAGCGCGTGCTGGACGGCGCTGGAGGTGCGGGGGTCCCAACCGGAGATCCCCTTATCAGTGTGAGTAGAAGAGCATGCATGCACAATATTGAGAACAAGCCATAATAATTGTTCTTAACCTGTATGCATGTGTATAGAAAAAAAGAGAGGATAAAACTGTCCATTAGTTGTATTTTAAGAACCTACCATTTCTAGAGTATACAAATAACAGATGCATTTATAATTTATGCACATTGCAATGTATATAAATGGATGCAAAATACAGAGAAGCCTTAATAAACTGTAGGCTATTTAATACATGAACATTTGTAGAGAGAGGGAGGCTACAACCATCATTTATGATGACTTTGGTCGTATTTAAATGGATAAGTTATATCTAAAAAAATATATTTTTAATGATGTGTATTTTATTATATTTAAAGGTATGCAAAACAGAATTACTACATTTAATACTACAATCTATAATCATAAGTGTACTTAGAGAGAGGTTACAGCTATGCTTTGTGATGTTATTGCGCTATTATAGAGTGCAAATATGAGAGGCTTTTATTATTTATGCACATTTTATTATATTTAAAGGTAAAAAAA
>NW_015530280.1:0-611 GCF_001515645.1 Sinocyclocheilus grahami
GCACTTCGCCAAAGCAAAGACTATAGATATATAAAGAAAGGGACTTTGGCTGAGGTACATTGTTTACCAAAAGAGTAGCATATTGCCCTGCAAACAGAACAATGAAAGATAAAAATGCATGTGTATGTTTTAGTTTTACCAAAATTAAAATTTAGGGATTTGCGTGCATATGACTGTGTTGGTTCTGTACCAAACTGCACAAAACTACCTGTAGTTGGCAAACTATTATTGAACGCAAGCAATTATTCATTTGTATCTGTGTACCCAGTCTCTGTTGCCACACTATCGAGAATTTGTTAACTGTAAGTCAAACAGATAATAAGATATCACATAATATGGGGAAAGCATAAATAATTAACTTTGCCAGAAAATAACGACATTACGTTTAGGTCATGTGGTTTTGTTATGTACTCAGTGAAATGTACAGTACGTTTAGTAGTGGACACCCGCTTAATTTTGCCCCTGGTAAATAAAATATTCCAAATTGACCCCATAATGTTGAACTTTTAACACAACAATATATCTTAGTAAGACTACATTTAAAAATACATTGCGTGTCTACATGGCGTTTCATGGTAGGCTAAAGGTGTGGGCGCATGATTGGTGAAATC
>NW_015530281.1:0-611 GCF_001515645.1 Sinocyclocheilus grahami
AATTCAGTTGGTCAGAGCTGAAATGGAACACACAAGACGATATCACCTCTAATATTGATTTTCATGACTGTGAGTAGTGATACCTATCCAGAATTTGATTTAGGAAATCAAAGGCACAGAGGACATCCACAATACTGAGAGCTATTCCTAGACCTGTATTGATCACATCAGTGGAGGCTCTACCTTCATTGATTACAGACAAAAAAGAAAAACAATCTTTGATCCAGGTATCTGCAACAACATTTGACTTTAGAGCCACACTGAACATAAAATCTGAAAACAGACACAGATTAGGATTTTCTCGGAAAAAGATTCAAAGTAAAGCTGCTGTTGTATTTTGTTCTGGAGCTAGTTTTAGAAATTGGTCTCTTTCATGAAGTATGGTTGGTTAAGAGAGCTCATACTGGATTAGATTTCACATTGTCCATTTTGATAAATGAACCACAGTCTTTCCTCCCATTATTTCTAAACATTATTCATTCATATTGGCCGCAGCACTAAGGACAGAGGAAAACACTGTCTAGATGATTAAAGACAATAAATACAACAGTCCTAAATTTGAACAAAGTCAGACAGTGCTCAAAAAAGAGACAAATTTCTCCAGCTGCAAG
>NW_015530282.1:0-611 GCF_001515645.1 Sinocyclocheilus grahami
AAAGGTAGAAATAGCTCCTTAGGGTAACCATGCATATATTTTCCATATATTTTTTCAAAAAATAATGGTATAATACACAAAAAAGACTAAGATCACTCACAACAAAAATGACAGGAAATGGTTTGCAGAACAAAACTTGTATGTGCTGTAATTTGTATACATGTAAATTACATACATTTTTAACATTTGGCATTTTACCAATATCCAATGATTTCTTATAAATAAATATATATATATTTACAGTATATAGAGGCCATATATGCTTGAACCTGGTTCCCTGTTAACAGCTCTTATGTACATTCAGCTGCACCGACATCTTTATTTTCTTAAGTATGCTTTCTAACCAGAGCTCATGCATATATTGGCATAAATTACTTCAAGAGGTAGATAAAATACAATTAAATGACTAAGATGACCGACCTATGCACAAAACAATCTACACCAGCCTTCTCTTTGTTAATACTGCACGCACTTGCAAAATGATAATCAACAGAAAGGTTAACATCTACTGAATACAGTTTCTGTGAACATGCACATGAGCACATTTTCTTTAAATAATAGGTTTAACAAAGTGCATATCGATTACATGTACAAATCAATAGAAAAAAAAA
>NW_015530283.1:0-611 GCF_001515645.1 Sinocyclocheilus grahami
TCAAAAAGTGGCGGGATAATAATTAAGAAGTGCACATTAATCAGGGTAGATTGGGCATGAATAGACATGTGTAAAGTGATTAATTGAATCATTACTGTGGTCCTCTACCCCTGTTTTGCTTTTCTCAGAGGTTATTTACAAAAGGCTGAAGTTACTGATGCTTGGACGTGGCATATTTTTAGCTAAATGAATCATTTCATCAAGCTGTCTGTAAACTCATCCTTCGCTGATGGTACCAGCTGGAATCGTATTCTGATGGGAATCTTAATTTTTGTTTAAACATGAAAGCTAGTGATAGTGATTGTATTTCTCATAGAAATGAGGAATCTGCCATGCATGTCGATGCACATTTTGTGAAATATTATTACAATTAAAATAACTATTTTCAATTTAGATATATTTTAAAATATAATTTATTCTTGTGATGGCAGAGCTGAATTTTCAGCAGCCATTACTCCAATCACGTGATCCTTCAGAAATCATTCTAATATGCGGATTTAGTGTTCAAGATGGTGAATAGAACAAAAGAACAGCATTTATTTGAAATAGAGATCTTTTTAAAGATACAAAAGTCTTTGCTGTCGTTTATTTGATTTGATTTGATTTGATTT
>NW_015530284.1:0-610 GCF_001515645.1 Sinocyclocheilus grahami
AGGCAGGCAGACAGACAGACAGACAGACAGACAGACAGATAGATATCTTTTCCAGCTTTTATTTCATTTGTCATCTTATTTTTTTTCCCCCGATATGTAAATTAATCAGTTTTCTGATATCTGGCGTGTCTGTTCTTAATCTCCCTTCAAATGTTTATTCATTTGTTTATACATCTATTTTTGTGTTGATTTTGCCCCGTTCTTGTCATGAAAATCGGATATTTTTGAATAATCTTTTGAAAGATATTTATTTTTTAATCTGATTTGTTATTTTGTTATTTGTTCTATTTGTTTATCTTTAATCTCACTTTAAACGTGTGTTAATTTGGATCATTTGATTGCAGGACATTATGTGGGATGATTCTGAACAAATGTAACACTCTTTCTTTTTTTTTGCTTTTGCACAGTAAGCACAGGCCTACTGAACATGATCTTCTGGAATGTTTTTCGTGTGTGCTTATGTGTGCACACTATTGTGAATTATATGGGTTAGTCATTTGGTTATTAGGTGATATTTCCCTGTTAACTGATTTTCTTAACCCCCTCACTGTGTTTTACATCATCACACCAATAGGTGGCGACTGCATCCAGTGAGTGCAGGTCGGTCTTA
>NW_015530285.1:0-610 GCF_001515645.1 Sinocyclocheilus grahami
TATTTGGAAAACACTACAGTTAATTTGTGTTGTTTTTATTTTTTTAAACAATAAACAACACAAATTCAACGCAATTTATATAACCTAATTTGAAAACACAGAAATAAACAGCGATTTTGGCTACAAAAATGTAGCGCTAAATGCCAGAATCCGGTGAATCATTTAATCGGTTCACTGAACCATTTGATTCGCTAAAATGATTCAGACGCTATTGCCAACAAACAACGTGTTATGTTTCAAAATCCTTCACATACATTCAGGCTGATTAAACATTCTTCTGTCGTTTGCCTTTACCCAGTGTGAATAAAGGAGATGCCATTCATTGGACTTTAAATGTGGCGAAGCCACGCCTCCTGCTGTGGGCGGGGTTTAAAGTTTAGTCCAGTTCTGAAACTCTTGCGCTGGAACTCAGTCAGCCAGAAGCTCTCTGCTCCAGACACACAGACTGATCTACAGAAAGAGAGGGAACGATTAGTTAAGACAGATCAGGCTTTTAGATCAGAGGACAGTATGGAATCAGTAGGTTTTCGTTTGGTTTAATTATAGATTTGGACAAGCAGCGAACAGAAGGACTTTACGCACGCACCTCTGGAGAACCGCAGTGTCTCTG
>NW_015530286.1:0-610 GCF_001515645.1 Sinocyclocheilus grahami
AAAAATAATGCCACAAATAATGCTTCTTTCTTTTAATTTTGGCTGTGATAGATTATGAGAAAGAGTCGCTGCACCTGGTGAATCAAAATATTAGTTGAAGAACTTCTGAACATTCTCAAAGCGTGTTATTTCCAAGTTATTTTAATGCAAGAAAGTTAAATCTATGGTGAAACAAATGACCCAGAACAGATGTCTGAGTATCTGTGCACTGTGCTTCATTCGGTTTTCTCGTCATACGTCTTGTGCTTATAGACTAACATGTCATGTGCCTTGAATATTAGCCCATTATGTTATGCCTTTTCACATTTCTGTCTATACTTTCCTTTAGATGTTGACTATTTTCATACGAACAGCGAGTTTGGATAGACAAAACCTTGCGAATGTGGCTGATTATATAATCCATAATACATGAATTCTCTTGAAGATGACACATCTAAAGTGAAACTGACAAACTTCCTTCGCCTTAATGCCATCTGTCTGTGTCAGCCGCAGCCTCATTTAGTTTTGGCCTGTGGACAAGCAAGAACCGAGGGCATGGATTATATTTAAAAATAAATAAGTGGAAAGCCATTAAAACACGTATTGAAAATAACGTCACAATGCAAAAAAA
>NW_015530287.1:0-610 GCF_001515645.1 Sinocyclocheilus grahami
TGTAGATTTTCACAGCGCTACATTGTTCACGGGAAAAAACAAAACCATAGATGATCTACCGGGACCCAGTCTGGCCACAACTGCATACTGGCTCTTCGTCAAAGGATACGCGGATAAAAGTCATGCAATGCAGGTAAAATTTATTTATTTATTTATTTGAATGCTTTTGCAAGTAGTCTGTATTCTCAAACTACTGCGTCACATGAATAAATGTTTCTTTCGGAGTGTTTTAAGATGCAAACAATAATTAATACAGCAAATGATAATGTTTAAATGGCCTATATATATATAAAACTATAAAGTGCTGTGACTTTGCTAACTACTCGTACAGGATTTGTTAAGGAACATTTTTCATAATTTTTCTAATCAACAAGCATTAAGTAATATATAAACGTAGAGACTCTGGCATCTGATATCTGTAAATGTGAATGCAATATGGAAAGCCCTTTTAATATGTATTCCTTAAATCTAATATCTAAATACTAATCCAATTATGACTTGTACTGTATCTTTTCCAGTTTGTCTAGTAACTATCTGTCAGATGCAAGTAATTATTCCAACAGTCCTAGTACTTTATCATTTTATGGCCTTCTGTGGTTTAGATATCAGC
>NW_015530288.1:0-610 GCF_001515645.1 Sinocyclocheilus grahami
AAAAAAAAAAGATGTTGAAAAAAAATACAATACCTATTTTATTTGTCGACTATTTTATTCTTTAGTCTCGTACAGATGCAACAACTGTTGTTGCTTACCATGTCCAGCAGATGGCGATAATAGTGCATAAATAATGGATCAAACAAAAGCAATAGAGAATAAATAATAGAGTTAATAAAGTATTTTTTATCTATATCCCCGACCCCAACATTCACAGCGTGCTATCAAGTCCCTTAAGTTAGTTGATAGGTTTGACCGAATCACTGAAAAGGAACCGACTCAAATGAACAACTCATTTGCGAATCGGACATGACTGATGTGTTCAATAATAACTAAATAAAGTCCGACTCTTTCCTCAACTCGGTTCTTTTGAACTGTTTGAACAGCTTGTCTTAAATCCCCTATTTACAGTACATATTACTTGTAACATTTCCGCTATTATTATAACTTTTTACGGCACTAGTCAAACTCTTGGTTCTCTCCAAATGTAGCCTACTATCAATTCACTTCTCCGTGCTCCGAAACTCAGTAGCTAGTGTGTAAGTTTACACGCGCACTTGTTTATTTATTTACTTAGGCTACTTACTTGTCTTCATCTGTCTGTCCAAGT
>NW_015530289.1:0-610 GCF_001515645.1 Sinocyclocheilus grahami
CATTGGTTGGTTCTTGTCATGTGACCCTCTTTGTTTGATATAAATTGCCCTCATGTTGCCTTAATTCTTTGTCTGTTGTTGTCCTGTAAAAGTTGTTTTGTGTGCTCCTTGTCTCGCCATTGCCATTGGCAAGTCTCGATTACTTTGTGTTTTTGTTAAGTAAATCCTTTTTAACTGCATTTGGATCATCTGCTTCATCTGCACTAACGTTGCAATAGACTCTTCATATCTTAAAAGTCTTAGTATAAAGTTGAAATAGCAAACCTTTTTAAGCTCCTTTTTTAGCTATCAGTCAGTGTTCAGCCATTTTTGTCAATTACTCACTGATTTCTGGATCTGATTTCTCATTATTTTAGCTATAATAGTATTAATGTTTTTGTCCCACAACTGAATAATGAGTGCGTTTGGTCTTAAAATGCCTCTTAAACACAGCTGAGACTGATTTAATGCTGCAGCGCTGAAAGAGCATGACAATTCTGGCATTAGGATGTAATCCATGTCTCCCAGCTTAGCTTTGTTCCTCAAATTTGAGTTGTTTTATTATTTGTTTCCTGGAAATAACATGACAGGGCAGATTCCCAATGTTGTGCTATGCAAATGCTCTCTACTC
>NW_015530290.1:0-610 GCF_001515645.1 Sinocyclocheilus grahami
ATTATTATAAGACAGTTTCTCATTGTTACAAGACAATGATTTGACATCTTATGAAGATTTTTTTATGAGAAACCAAGGCATTATTACATTTAAATTAATAAAAGCTGCTCATTATTACTGAGATGTTTAGTCATTATTAGCAGATATCAATTATTATCAGTTGATAATTATTATAAGAAAGTTTCTCATTAATACAATATTTTTTTTTCCAATTGCTAAATGATATTATTTCTCATAATATTATTATTAATATTATCTTCTTATAGTATTAACAGTTTCTATAACAGCAACTTAGTTTCTCATTAATATCTCATAATAGTAACTAAACATTTCATATAAAATGAAATGGTAAATCATTACAATTGTATATGAAACTGATCAGAATGACCGAGTTTGTGATTGTTGTGAGATGTTAGCTCCAAAAGCTCTTCACACCACAGTCACCATCTGACCTTCTCTGACATCCTGATCATCCAGCACGTTATAAGCAGCATAGCTGTCGACCCCGTGCATTCTGAGGATCTGGACGACGGCGTTGCTGAAGCCGCACATGGGCTGTGCGGGGGTGCCTTTCATGAAGACCACCACTTTGTCCTTCTTCACCATCTCC
>NW_015530291.1:0-610 GCF_001515645.1 Sinocyclocheilus grahami
ATAAAAAAGAAACACCTACCTCCCTTTCAAATGTACAATAATAGCCTACTACACATCACATTATGTGAAGTATTTCTGTTTCACTGACCATTTATGAATACTGCATGAATAATGTATTCAGTGACACAATTATGTATGCAGATGTATTCACAAGAACAAATGTACACATTTAGCTGTACTGTAAGATATCACATATCACACAATATGTTTCAATATTATTCATTCAGAAAATAAATATTTTCAGAGCACTAAAATCTAATTTCCTGTATCATAACTATCAAATATGTGTCTGACCCTAACTGGCCATTTCATTGGTCTATCATAGTTCCTGTGGCAAAAGCCACTCCTCCTTCTTAAATATTTGATATCACACACTTAATTTCCTCTTCAGTTCTGGTTTGACTCAGTGCAAAAATGTTACGCACTTCAGCTGCAGCTTTATTGCTCTTTGGGACGGGTAAGAATTATTTTCTACTGTGAACAATATGGGGAGATATTTATTTTAATTTAATGATATTGTTTTGTGGTGTGCTATGGTTTTTCTTTTCTTTTCAGGGTTTCTCCAAGTTATGTTTTCGAAAGCAAGTATACAGGCTCATCCAGGACAAAG
>NW_015530292.1:0-610 GCF_001515645.1 Sinocyclocheilus grahami
CCAGCACTGGGTTGTATTTAACCCAGCATTTTTTAAAGTGTAGGTACTTTATGGTATAGCCTACTCTTTGAGCCTGATGGAGAGGGGTATTGTACCACCCATGAAAACATGTGTAAATTGTAGAATACATATAAAATAGAAATATGGTATGATGCAGAATAAACAGAAAATGAGAAGATGCTATACTATTTTGACTATTTGGACTTGTAATAAAGTACACTTCAATTGAATAATAATACATATCAAGAGAAAGTGTAAAATTTATATGCATGATATCATCCCATGACAGTTTAATGAACCAATGAATACCAGCATGATCACTGTATAATATTGTCATGTTGTAGCTTACATCATTTGCATTTGTTCTTACAATAAAATAGTTAAGTCGCTATCACAATATTTCTTAATATTTCAGATTCACCATGATTCTGAGTTTCATTATTGTCATATTTTTTTCCACATTTCTATTTAAATGCTTTCAGTACACAGATGCAAATAATTAAATTGTAATTTTTGTTTAGATAAATGTGAATTATTTTAGCAATCCTCATATTCCAGCGATGAAGAAATAATATTTATTTTATTGATTGTACACACAGTTGCAGGAACA
>NW_015530293.1:0-610 GCF_001515645.1 Sinocyclocheilus grahami
GAACGACTTTAGTGACAATCATGATGAAGATTCCTGTCGTGAAGACGAAAACTAAAGCGTAGTAGCCGATGTTCACTATGTAATGAATGTAAGAATTTGTAATCCAGCACCTGTAATTAGAAGAGAATAAAATTAAGAAGACAATCAGTTAACATCAATAAATTTATGAATATGTGACATCAAAGCAACTTACATTCGTGTGATTTTTCCAGACGTCATGTTTAGGATCACTGCTTCATATCCTCCTACAGAAACGATAACTACGACTATCGGAGCGGGACACACTGAAAGCACACAGAGATTAATTTATTTAGTTGGAAAAAAAGACAAAAACACAATATTTATCGTTGTACTTTAACTAGAACTGTTTTTTCAGATACACTTGATAACAGTTGTAAAGACGCAAGCTTTGCTTTCGAATGCCCAAAGTAAAGATATAATGTCAAATTAATAACCTTTTGTAAACACAGCCGGTCTGTTCACAATGAAAGTGTCCAAATGACAGTATTTAACATATATAACAACATAAACAATATGATTTCCAAACTAAATCCAGCTTAAACTCCTATTTTAAACACTCAAGACAAACGTCTCTACCTAGACCTCACAA
>NW_015530295.1:0-610 GCF_001515645.1 Sinocyclocheilus grahami
CTCCAACAGTAAGTAATACAGACCCTCTCATCTCCCAATAGTAAGGCCCTCTCTGAGCAGCAGGTGTGGAGCAGGGTTTGTGTGCTGTTCCTGTCCTGTCCTCCTGTGTTTTCTCGGTCTAATTTGAGCCTGTGTTGTGTGTGTTTTCTGTGCAGGTGGTATCACGCGTCTCTGTCCCGCAGTCAGGCGGAAAACATGCTGATGAGAGTCCCGCGTGACGGGGCTTTCCTTGTTAGGAAGAGAACAGAAGTCAACTCTTTCGCCATTTCCTTCCGGTGAGATCCAGGCTCCCCCTCTCATGTATTGTGTGCTCGTCTCCGCAGCTCTTCTCACTCTCGTCTGTCTCTCTCAGGGCGGAGGGCAAGATAAAGCACTGCCGCGTGCAGCAGGAGGGACAGACGGTGGTTTTGGGCACCTCAGAGTTTGACAGTTTAGTAGATTTAATCAGTTACTACGAGAAACATCCACTGTACCGTAAGATGAAGCTACGCTACCCCATCAACGAGGAAACACTGGAGAAGATCGGCACTGCTGTGAGTGATCTGCACAACTGACCCGTTACATCCGTGCTTAAAGGTCCCATGACATGCTGCTTTTTAGATGCTTTTAT
>NW_015530296.1:0-610 GCF_001515645.1 Sinocyclocheilus grahami
CCATTTTTATCTAAAAACAACAAAGAAAGTCATGCTGTATTTCTGCTGCTGTGTGAAGCTGGTGACTACATCAAAAATATGTCTTTTTATTTTTAATTTAGCATTGTCCAGAGCTCTGTTTTTTTTTTAAACACTGAAAATTCATAACTCAGATAACAAACGCATCACATTTGTGCTGAAGTGTCTTAACACACTTCTGAGAGAAGACGGAGATGTTGTACAGTACCGATCCCGTACACCACGGGCCGATGAATCCCGTCTTTGATGACGTCGTTCATGTCTAAAGAGACAGAAATAGTTATGCAATTATCAAAAATATCATGCACTATATTCCATGTTCTCTGAAGTAATACAACAGCTTTCTGTTGAAGAACAGACCGAAATAATCCAATAAAATGCAAACCTTGCCAAATGAGATTTTAGCACCGCAACAAATGGGGTGATTTTCACTGAATAATGACTTAAATTTGGGTCTTTATTTTCTCACACGAAACACCATATGATCCGAGACTTGGAAAATAGTAAGTAAGTCGTAGAGACTACTTTTCTGTTGCTTTCATGGGCTTTTTTGACATATGTGATAACTATGAGCTGCTGTATGGATATTATC
>NW_015530297.1:0-610 GCF_001515645.1 Sinocyclocheilus grahami
TTTAAGGGGGTTTGAATACTTTCCGTACCCACTGTATATGTATATGCATATGTATGTATATGTATGTATGTACTTTATGTATTCAGTTTTGGGGTTGTACAGCCTTATTTTTGTTAAAAAGAGCATTCTGGACTTTTACAGGTGTCATGGGCATAAGTAAATAATGGTAGAGTTTACATATGTTGATTTGATCAAAAAGTATTTGTTTTTAAGCCAAATACCAATGATTCATGAAACTGGTCACAGCTCATTTATCTACAGGTTTAAATATTACAGTTCAGTGTAATGCATGATAGGCATCATCAAGGGCTTTATATAATGGCCTAGAGAGGTACCACTTATTTGCACCCAGCCTGCACTGACATTCAATGTGGCATGAGTAAAAAAAAACATCACCATGGACAGCTGCCATCACACTGCAGATAATTGTCTACTGCTGTCCTCTTAAACCCCCTGGGGTTCAAAGAAGCCTCCAGCTATCGTTCTCAGACAGGGCGAAAATGAAAAAAAGAGAGATCAGGGAGGGGGGATAAGAGTGAGGGATGTGAGAGAGGACACAGAAAGAAGAGAGAGAAAGAGAGAGATAATGGTAATAAGAAGACAAAGACAA
>NW_015530298.1:0-610 GCF_001515645.1 Sinocyclocheilus grahami
ACACACACACACACACACACACACACACACACGCTAGTCATCAGCTGACCAAAACACTCTCGAATACAGCCTCTGTCTGCCGCTTCCCGCACAAACAGCGCTCTAAAACCCAAACAACCGTCTTACCGTCGCGACCGGGCCGTTCACCGGTGATCTGAGGCTGATTTCCCGCAGTTTCGTGCGTTATTTCACTCGCAGGTTCGCGTTATAGCACCGCTCGCGCTGCCGCGTCACTCATCTGCGAGTTGACAAGCGCTGATTCGACACGCGCGGCGCGACAACGATACATCTATCCGCGATACTTTCATTCGTTTTAATTAGATGATTGATTAAGTAAATACTTTGGCTGGTTTATAGTGTATTCGCGTAAACATGTAGTTGGTAGTCTGAGGATAGAAACAAGCGAAAGTGCCGTTGTAAATGCTCAGGGAGAGGTTCAAACTCCATAAACCTTGACCTGACTCAATATTAACTCAAAAGAGCAGATTTATCAGACTGTACATCACTGCAGGAGTTACTAGACAAATAACCACAGGTTTCATGCTGTTCATAAATGTTAATAACTGTTTGTATATGATGATTTACTATGTAGACAAATAATTATTTTACT
>NW_015530299.1:0-609 GCF_001515645.1 Sinocyclocheilus grahami
TCTAGAGACGTTCCCAGGCAAAAGGGGGGCAAGCCGGGGAGGGGCAGATTCCTAGCTAATTACGGGCCCGAGCATCTCATTCCTCATATGCCAGTCACTAATTAGCATCTAATTTAGCACGCGGTCAAATCAAAATGATCAAGCAGGACTCAGAAAGGTGTGGAAAGGCTACCGACCAGCTAGCTCCTTCTCCTTACTCCTTCTTTTTTTCTCCATGCGTTTAAGGCGCTTCTCCTCGCGCAGTTTGGCTTCTTCGGCCTCCTGGTGCCGCCGGCACTTGTGAAAGTTCTCGACCACCACGCCGACGAACATGTTGAGCACGAAGAAAGCCACGATCAGCAAGAAGGAGATGAAAAAGAGCAGCATCCATGGGTTGTAATTCATGATGGGCTACAACACAGAAAAACACAACCCGGATTAATGTACAGAGTGCACACTAATGTACACAAATGAATGCTTAGGCTAATTATAATTTAATTTAAATTGTAGCGACAGATTTGATTTATTTAATTAGAATTTAATATTAAACAATTTTCTTTATACAAACCAACATACACTATATCAATTGCTGGGTCGGAGGTTAACAGCCATTACACACACACACACACA
>NW_015530300.1:0-609 GCF_001515645.1 Sinocyclocheilus grahami
CACTCACTCACGCACACACTGTATCTGTACGGTCTGAAAGCTCTAGTACAGTAGAAGCATGACGAGGACTGTGACCAATGCGATTCGACGAGCTCATAAGAGACACGATTCAATCAGCAGAACAGTGTGACTAAATCTGTCCTGATCACACGCACTGACCGCTGTTGTCACGCAAAAAAACTGAACCACTACCAGATCAAACTACTTTCAAGAATTAATATCAGAATTTAAATAACAATGTATATTTCTATGACTTAAATCTTTATCTTAATGTAAATACCTGCACAGAACCTGCAAACGGATTCATGGAATCACTGAAAGCAACTTCAAATTATTAATTGAAGCAACTCACAAAACACCACAAATGTGTGTTAATCTGAGACATGAATGTGTTATGCTGAAAAAATCACAATGGACAAACAGAATTAAACCCCCCACACACAAACACACAAATCTCAATTAGCGCTGTAATAATTCACAGTATCATTATGAGGAACATGGACGCTGAGGAGAGATATGACACTGAATATAATAAGCCCATTTTCCCGCCGTGAGGAATGTGCAGGGAATTAAATGAACATTAGGACTCGTTTCATTATCTTTGTCTAC
>NW_015530301.1:0-609 GCF_001515645.1 Sinocyclocheilus grahami
TATATATATATATATATATATATATATATAAAAATTATAAAATAATTAAAAAAAACACAATTTTGGAGGTTTGCTGTTGCTAAAACCTTTCTGAGAAAAATGCAATTCTGCAACAAAATGCAAGACGGTGCAAATAACTGAGGAGCGGTTGGTTTATTTTACTGTAATAAAAAGCGACAAATTGTACACACAAGTATCAAATTAAATTAAACTGAAACTATACCTTTAATAAAGAGGTCAAGTTAAAAAGCTAAGATATATATATATATATATATAAATCACTGGATAATCTTTCAAATGTCGTAAAAGTATTGTAAATACTAAATATTTATTTCTTAACGTGGCACATTAATAATGATATAGGACACAGTGTTCATATTTATATAATTAATTAATTATAGAAACTCTACGATAACATTTGTTGTGCTGTATTAGAGGTCTATGAGTTTTTAATTGAAATAGCAGTGTGACTGGATTAATTATAAATTACACAATTTACGAATTGCACACATTTGGAAATAAGTTAAAGCTATAACTAGCTAAAAACAAAGTTTGTCAAGTCAATCTTTAGCTTGAGGAAGCCTAGGAAGATTTAAGCAGCGGTAAAAG
>NW_015530302.1:0-609 GCF_001515645.1 Sinocyclocheilus grahami
TGGTTTCCATTGACTTCCATTTTATGGTCAAAAAATACAATGGGAGTCAATGGGGACTGAGGCTGTTTGGTTACAAACATTTTTTAAATATTTTATTTTGCGTTTCGTAGAAGAAAGAAAGTCATACCGGTTTGGAGTGACATGAGGGTGAATAAATGATGACAGAATTTTAAGGTTTGGTTGAACTATCCCGCAGCACAGAACAAAATCACACATCAAGACCAGCAAATTGATTTTGCCATTGATATATTTACACTATGAATAACTGCATTTTTTTGTATTGTGGAAAACCCTCTCTTTCATTGAATGCTGGAGGTCATTTCTCTCGTGGAACAGAGTGAAGAGCTCCCGTTTCCTGTAGATCACCAGTCTGCTGAGAAGGACGAATACCATTTCTCTCATAAAACAGAGAGGTAATTTCTCCAGTAGGTGCTCATAAGCCATTTGTTTTATAGAGCTGCATGTATTATGGTTAATCTTTACTCTTGGTTAGCCATGAGACCAGCTCCGCTCTCTGGAACGTGTGTTATTGGACTACCATACTGGAATTTAGGGGTCTAATGGAAGTTACACCGAACACACATACACACACACACACACACACACACA
>NW_015530303.1:0-609 GCF_001515645.1 Sinocyclocheilus grahami
ACGCAACCAAGTCACCTCAGTTTGCCAATTTATATTTGAGTAATATCGACCAGCCCGCAATAAATAAATAGATAAACAAACAAACAAACATAAATAAACGGGTCACTAAAGCGATAACATTCACATGCTTTGACCGTTAAATGTTGTTTGACGTCATGCTCGCTACAAATTAGTGGGTAGAATTTAGTTGTACTTTTTGCCCCCCATTTACAATGAGCAGTGTCATTAAAGCTCAGGAAAATAAAACCTGTGAGTCGAACCAACATGAGGACAACATTTCCAGCGAGGAAGCCCTTTCTCCGAGAGCGCAGATTATTCGATCAAAACTCATCAACATGGCGGACCTCTGCGATCTTCTCCCAGAGCGCGAGGAGCACAAAGACAAACCACAACACAGCGTCAAGGATGTGACCGGTATGTAATACTAATCATGTTTCAAGTGTTATTCAATTGCAATGTGCTGCTGACTGAAGCTATATTAGTACGTTTTAGTATATATTAGAGTATAAATATATTCTGAACCAGCGAAGCTTTCAACACAATTGTGTCGGGAAAAGGTTCATCCCTCGAAGCTTTTTAAAACGGTTTATGCTGTGGCCATCTAGTGGT
>NW_015530304.1:0-609 GCF_001515645.1 Sinocyclocheilus grahami
AAAATAAACGAAAATCTGACATTAGCATAATGAAAAAAGTAGAAAAACAATTTATTTGAAATATGCTAAACAAAACAACACTGGCAACAATAGCATCATTGCATTGTCCCGCAAAATACTGTACCCGATTCATTAAGAACACATTCAACTTAAAGTAGAAAAAATCCTACTGTTACTACAATACAACACAGTTTGCCACATTTAACACTGATGAGATTTTTTTTTTTTTGGAAAAAAAAAATAGAACTCTGATATATATTTTACAACGAACTCAATAAATGTTTAGCACAACAAAATGCAGGCAGACTTATAGAGAAATTTGGCTACAAATATGCAAAATATACAAAAAAGAAACTAGCACCATTTTACAGTAGAAGAAAAATCACATATAAATGCTAAAATGTTCAAGCTTTTAAATTAGCTTTACAAATTAAAAGCAATATTTATCTAAGGTGCAAAAAGATGAACAATTGCTTTAAATGCCTTTTTGGATGCGGTCCGTTTTGAAGAGGTCATTGCTATGCCTCATTCCCAGCAACTTAAAATGCCAACTCTGAAACTACTCAGGAAATAGGCTAGATCTAACAAAACTGCTGTTATTTAAAAAAA
>NW_015530305.1:0-609 GCF_001515645.1 Sinocyclocheilus grahami
AAAAAAAGTAACATTAAATTAAATATAAAAAGTACATAATTCTAAATAACTTTTATTACAAAAGAGTTATCACAAAAGTCTACCCAGAGATAAACAACAACATAAAAGTCTACCAGTGATAAAAAGAAAGATTAAAAAGTCAGACACTTGCGAACGGAAGTCACGTCCACATTAAGGGGTAACCATAGCAACAGTACGATGAGCGCGGAACATTTGAAGAACATTATTAATATTTTTAAAGACCTACATATTATATGTATATCGCCTTGCTACAATATTTTTCTTTCGCGAGACGAACCCCCGAGACCGATACAGACACCCGCTACATAACGTGTGCTACTTTTTATTTATTTTTTAAAAATTTTTTAACTACTTTTTTTTCTGTTCGCAAAAGTCAGACTTACGTCCATGGCTGTTGCACTGGGATTTGAAGACGGCTTGTCAAATTAAATTTTCAAAAACGTTCCGGTTTATTGCCCTCT
This sequence comes from Sinocyclocheilus grahami, assembly GCF_001515645.1. Lineage (NCBI taxonomy): Eukaryota > Metazoa > Chordata > Actinopteri > Cypriniformes > Cyprinidae > Sinocyclocheilus > Sinocyclocheilus grahami. The sequence goes on from NW_015530305.1 coordinate 483, forward strand.
GAGTCTACGCGTGCTATCAATCTTGCGTGTGTTTTACACGAGATTAATGTGTTGTATGATGATGAGGAGAGGGTTGATTCAGCTCTCTCTCTTTCTCTCTCTCTCTCTTTCTCTCTCTCTCTCCCTC
>NW_015530306.1:0-609 GCF_001515645.1 Sinocyclocheilus grahami
ATAGAAAACTGTTCTTTTAAATTGTAATAATATTTCACAATATTTTACTTTATTTTTAATCAAATAAATGCAACCTTGGTTTATCTAACAATAACAAATTGTTAGATAAACAATACTTCCCATTATATACTGTATGTCTTTTATTGAAAGTAAATGTAATATTTGAGATGGATCCAAAATCAAGACACGATTGGTTTGCTTTTGACAAGAACCGCTCATTCTGTGAAGGTAAAGCTGAGCTTGTCTGTCATCTGTCTTTTGCTTTCACAAACAAAGTTGAAGGTTTCTCTCAGAAAATCAGTTCAGCAGATGTCAGTGGAAGAATGAATAAAAACCAAATCACTGAATTGTGGGACAACGGTGTGTAAACACTTTCCAGGCTGGGCTGCCATTTGCTCTCATAAATTCCATCGCAGATCCTGCCCGAAGCGCTGCCTTGAACATATAGAGCCATAGAAAGCGGCCCTCGGCGCTGTTAGCATGATAAAGAAACTGTAAGGTTGGTTGGGTTTCAATGGTGCTTATTTGAATTGCAATAACATGCATTTTGATGTAAACATGGTTTCGATGAATGGCGGGGTGCTCACTGAAAGATGGCTTTTATGTGAA
>NW_015530307.1:0-609 GCF_001515645.1 Sinocyclocheilus grahami
AAATTAAAATCACCATTTACTCACCCTCATATCATTTTAAACCCATATAGGTCCAGATATCCGTTTGCATGTCACACAAAGCCATGGTATGGCTTCTGAATACTTGCAATATATGATATAATGATATTTTTATTGTGCTTTTTTGTCCTTGACAGCTCCATTTCTCATTCACTTTCATCATATGAAAAAGATCAGCCAGAATATTCTTCAAAAGTCAAGTGCTGTGCCTGGGTCTGGGTTTGGAACAACATGAAGGTAAGCAAATAACGCAAATTTAATTTTTGGGTGAACTATTCCTTTCATATGCTGAAATGAGAACATATCGTATTCCTGAGGGAAAGAAGAGCCCGCCGGATGGGCCCGGGGATGTACAGTACCGCTGACATTCACACGGCAAAGATAATGCACCAAAAATGAGATGATGCGGTATGAAAAAACAATAATATCAAGCAGCCTGTAAATATAGAAGCAATCACCTGAGGCTGGAGCAGACAGAAGAGGGAACAGAAGGAGAGGGAAGGAGAAATACGTACAACTTTATTTAATGAAACATTTCACAGCAGGGAGCTTATCACAATATCTGTGAAACCTTTCACACACACACACACA
>NW_015530308.1:0-609 GCF_001515645.1 Sinocyclocheilus grahami
AACAACAATATATCTTGTGCACAAATATCTTTCAGGCATGACTAATTGTATTTTGAATCCTGTGCAACTGTATTTTTATTTTTTGTAAATGCAGTGTTTTTATTTATGTATTTGCAGTTATGTGACACTGACGTTTTTAGTTGTCCCAAGGTTTTAATATCAAACCCGGGTTTAACAATGACCACCCATTGGCTAATCCTTACCTGCCCATCATCATCATCATCGTCATCATCTTCCTCCTCGGGCTCTGGATCTTTACGTTTGCTTTTTCCTCCAGATGAGCCACCAGCCTTTTCTCCCGCTGAACCTCCCTTCTTTCTCTCCTTGGAGGAGCTGGATCTCTTTTTCTTCTTCTTGCTTGGAGCATAGTCACTCCCTTCACTCTCAGATCGCATCACTCTGTCCTCCTCATCTTCCTCACCTTCTACCATCTGGATTGCTTCCATGACCTCAGGAGAGCTGACAGGAACATCCTAGACCACAATAACCACCCAAGGAGAGATTATAATATCAGATAAACTCAGGTAACAACCTTTCAGTTCAATGCTTGTTTATATAAACATGTTTAACAGTGACGGTAATGGCAAATGATGATTGATGTGACACTGC
>NW_015530309.1:0-609 GCF_001515645.1 Sinocyclocheilus grahami
AGCAGGTGTGGTGCAGGGGTTATTATCGCTCCTTCTCTTACCTTGAACCAAGGATTAGTGACGGTCATCCTTCGGTCTCACAGATCCACAGTTACGTTCATATGGCGGGTGGATCGTGCCATGGATAACCTACCGAAGGAGACAGTCGTGTACTTTTACGTGAGAGAAGGGGTGCGTCGCCACCACAGACACGTGACACCAACGCCGTAGAGAAGTACGTCACTATCATAATAAATTCATATCTTACCCATACCCTCATGTTTTTTTCCTAGCTTTTCTTATCATTCCTTTGTTATCTTTCTTATCAATCATTAACGTTTTTTCTTTTACTTTCCTGTGTTCTGATGACGTTAAATATATCCTTGATACAAATTGTGTATTGTATATAAAGTTGTATGTAATTAATGTCATCTCTGTGCTGTTTACAAACATAATAAATTCAAAATAAAATAAAATCTTCTGCAGATTAAGGACTATGTGCAAATTATACACCATAAAAATTGCAATTTCATGTAATTTGCACAATTATGAACCCCTTAACTGTCACTCACATTTTTGAAACTGGACGTGAAAGTGCACGATCCAAACTTACATTTTTATAATTCATGA
>NW_015530310.1:0-609 GCF_001515645.1 Sinocyclocheilus grahami
AAAAAAAAAAAAGATTTAGAACTGTGTTCACTTGAATTTGCCACACTGACCAACAGAAAGCCGCTTGGTTTAAAAATGGTTTCTGTGCGAGATGTGCATCATACATCGCTACACTACTGACAATAGATTTTGTTACCAAAATGTTGCTAATCTGGCCACACCTTTACACTAGCCATTGACCACTACCATTACTATCGAAAAATGTATTTAGTAATAAAAAAAAGATGCTAAGAAAAAAGGTTCTGAATAAAGAGAACATCTGGCTAATGGTCAGTCCCACAGCAGGAGCTTTGAGATGCTGTTTAATTTAAATGATGCTCTAGTTCAGAGCATTTGAAGATAAAAGTCAAAGGTCAATGAGCTGCCCTTGTGTGTGCGGTGAATAAGAGGTGACGGAGGTATGGATGGGGATCAGGTGCACAACCCTCCCACATCAAACCATAAGAACTGGCCATTAGCTGCTGATGGAGGCACAGTCAGGTTGCCACAGCTGCCACACAGACACACTCCAGCCCATTTATACTGGCTAAACTGAGCTGTGAAAATGCAAAGGTGAGATTTTGACTTCAAAGATAAACCTAAGAAGAGGAGTGTGTTGTGGCTCATGAC
>NW_015530311.1:0-609 GCF_001515645.1 Sinocyclocheilus grahami
TTTATTAACCGCTAGAGCGCCAAAAGTTACATTGTGCTGCTTTAAGAAAACTATGATTATTTATTCATTATATAGTAAAAGAGGACGGGAAAACCCCTTCAGGGACCTTTAACTAATTAAGATCCACTGCATTTGGAAAGTGGTGCCACAAATGCACAAATCAGCTAATGAACACTAACCAATTACCACTGCAACTTGTGACAAAAAAGTTATTATCAGTCTTGTTTGTTACATCCAGATATTCATTTCATTATCACTTGATTAGTCAGAGTGAATAATTGCTGTCACTGCATCCCATTACAATCAATGGATCTGATTTTAGCTAGAAACTCAAAAAGAGAAGTAAACAAACAATCTAAAACATTAGGCTACAAAGCTGATTTATTCCACAAGAAAACGTTATTTTAAATCTTACATAACATTTTCATTACAGACAGATTTCAGTCATTTTTAATTAAAACAGGCAAAAGCAAGTCATGTTTTAAAGTCCTTGAAAAAATTTTTTTATCAAGCAATTCTGATCATTTGAAGCAAACAGCGATAAATCAACACAATCTCTCAGTATGAAGCTGTTTCATATACAGAGTTTGGCTGAACTTGTAGATATTC
>NW_015530312.1:0-609 GCF_001515645.1 Sinocyclocheilus grahami
ACTATTAGACTATTGAGTTTTCTTATTCAACATTCCAGAGCGCAGTCGATACCGTAGTTAGTAGAAGAGAACAAAACTGAGAAATCAGTCCAAAACACACAGCGTGATTTATACAATCAGATAGACCAGAATAGAACTCGACCCCATAATGCATCACATTCTTTATTTGCAGACACAGCTGAAGGCCTTAAATGCAGTTAGCGTTAATGTGTTTCTCAACAGTAAAATCATAGTCACCCACACACAGCTACTCTAATGTTAGTAATTGAGTGTGTTACTGTCGGTCATTCTAGTGCAAGTTAATTTTAGCAAGCTTCTCCTTTTTAGGGTTAATACTACAATAATTAAACTGGCACTTACAGTGAAGCTGTAGAAAAGAGCTGATATGACAATCATCATCTAAAAGAGTACTTTATAGATGTGGACTTAAACACTGTAATCTGATGATTTATATGACAACATGCACACTCAAATGAGAATGTTACAGAGATCAGCATGAATTGTGGTGAGACTGATGACAATGGATCTTGCTAGACCAGTTCTACTGCGTCACAGAAATCTAATACGGGCGTTGACTCTCAGACGGGACATGAACATGACATGACATGA
>NW_015530313.1:0-609 GCF_001515645.1 Sinocyclocheilus grahami
AAAAAAAACATTTTTTTTTGTATTTTTATTGTAATATAGAAAAAGAGACTATTGCAGTAACTAGCAGAATAACTGCTGAATTAGAAAAATGCAGAAAAAACTACAAAGTAAAAAGTAATGAGGAACACCAAAATGGAACTGAAATAATGCTCTTAATTGAAAGATGTCACAATACAAGTGATGCACAAAAGCCCAAAAAATGGTTCCTTTTGATTTTGTGGTGAAATATGAGCACATGTTCTTGGCAGGCTTTTTGAGATTCACTGCTTTGTAAAATCAGGTATGGCTGCTGATTTTCTATAATCAATCTCTTAGGGAATAATCTTATTTTACTCTTAAGAATGAGGAGCAGACTGAGAGAAATTGCCATATGGCAATGATTTAAGATGTATGGAGTGTTAATTGGCTTGTGGTTTGCTCTCTTTGGAAGTGTGGCAGTCCTGCGGGAGATTACATATTACACATTCAGCGTCTTATGATATTAGAAGCATGTAATTAAGTGGACGGAAAATATGTCAGCCAACATCAAGACACTTTTTGATTTGGAACATTGATTTGATGCAGAAAATGCAGCTTTGCTATGAAGACATAATTGCTTCTCAATAGACC
>NW_015530314.1:0-609 GCF_001515645.1 Sinocyclocheilus grahami
TGTGTGTGTGTGCGTGCGTGTGTGTGTGTGCGTGCGTGTGTGTGCATGTGTTATAAGTTATATAGTTATGTAATTTTGAATAACTAAAAAAATAGATGTGGAAAATTCAAAGGAAAATTAATGCAGAGGAATATAATTTTAAATGAAAGCTAAATACAGTCTGCCAAATTTCCAATGAATAATTAAATCAGGTTTCATGTCTGGCATGATGGACTATGTTGCTGTCCTGGAAGGATGTTGTTCGCATAATGACCCTAATAATTATATTTGTGATGGCAGCTCTGTGAACCCGTGTTTCGTGTGTCACCTTGCATTGAATAGATTGATCATGTCAGCATCCTCTTCTGTGAGGTGTATAACGTCCAGACCGCTGAGAGGAGGAGCGCTTGAGTCCGGCTTGTTCATCTCCAGTCTTCTCTGGATGCGCTGCACTTGCTGCTCCTGAAGAGCTTGAAACTGAAGCCTCAGCTGCTCCTTTATTTCATCACGGTCACCATCCATCCCTGAGAGATCAGAGACAACATGACACATCTGACACATGGCATGAGAGCTTGTTTATGCAACCTAATGCAGTTATAGATGAGAGCTGTCCAAACATGCTTCAAAGAA
>NW_015530315.1:0-609 GCF_001515645.1 Sinocyclocheilus grahami
CTTGCCCCCCCCCCCCCCTGTCTGAACAGGAATCGCAATGACAAAACTGATATGTTTCAAAAGCCAGCTATAGTTGCAGCACATGTCATGTGTTCCTGACTATCCTGAGGCGGGCCGGGGCCCCAGAGGTGTTACTCAGGGGAGATACTACTCACACCACTGGGAACAAATGGCTGGACAAACATTTTTTTGTTGGGTGAAGTGTTGAGATGACTGCATGCGGCTCAAGTTTCCACTGACACTGATTCATTCATCTCTGCACTTCCCGCTGATCCCACTCTTCTCCAAACCTCATTCCTCAGCCACAAGGATTTGTCCTGAATTTCCTCCTTAATCTAAGAGAAGTCATGCTGCTCGTTTTCCTGCTTGAATCGAAGGGACAGTGGGATCAGTGTGTGACAGTATAACCGGATTGGCCAAATAGTTTGTGCATATCGACCATAATCCAACTAATATTTACTAGAAACAAGCATGCACGTCACTTCATTACACTTTAAAAAGTGTTTTTTTAAAGAGCTCATAATCTAAGTCGTAGTCATGTAAATAATACTTTGACTTTGAATTAAAACCAGTCCATTTGGATGCTAATGCTTGAGCCTTTAGGTGACA
>NW_015530316.1:0-608 GCF_001515645.1 Sinocyclocheilus grahami
ATATCTTAAATGGATAGTTCACCTGCAAATATAAAATTGTCATTATTTCTCACCCTTGTGTCTTTCAATAACAGTGACCATGGGTTGTCAATCTCCAAAAATGTTTTTTTTGAAACTGTATGATAGCTTTCTGAACAAAGTAAACTAGTACTAGTACAAGGTATCAATAAATTATAAATTAACTTTTCTTTAAAAAAAAATAAATAAAAACTTGCAATTCCTTTACTGAGTATTCAGGATTACACACCGATATGCTAGCAATCTTCTTTTATTATTTCATGTAAAAATAAAGTACTCAGTGCATTTAAAAACTTTTTATATACTTTCAACCTCATTCGTTGGACTGGCCAGTGTAACTTGCACATTTGCAAGTGTTTAGGAATCCCCCTAGTTTCTTTTCTTTAATGTCACACAATTCTTTCTTCTTTTTTTGGTGTCAGTATTCTACTCCTCACCCTCTTTGATCCCCTCAGCCATTATGTGGCCATAGAAACTTGTTTCCGGAATTAGTGCGTCAAGCCCTTAAACGTGAATGACTAGCATGTACAAAAGCTCTGTGCGGGAAGAGAAGAAAATATCAGCCATTAGTCTGGTGATGTCACTGTGCC
>NW_015530317.1:0-608 GCF_001515645.1 Sinocyclocheilus grahami
GATCTTGTAACTAATGGCAACAACAGCATCAATACAACCAACTCAATCAGTAGGAGGAAAGTGGAGGCAGTTGAAATAGTCTGCTGTGGTAAATCAATAACGTAAACACTGAGGCTGATTGTGAAGGGTTTAATACAGAAATACAACTTACCACCATCCCTATCTCCAGCTTAGGCGGGAGGGACCAGCAGGGCTCCGTGTTTGGATCAGGATGCGTTTCCGAAGTTCCTTCCCACATCAACGCTTCTCCTTACATCCTGGTTTTATTTCGCAATAGTGTAGTAATAATCTGGATTGCGCAGAAGCACCACCAGACGCCACAGACTGAGCGCCGTTTGAGCGAAGAACCCCAATAAAGAGCAAAAAGAGGAGGAGGTGGAGGAAGAAAGGTCCAGCGCGCCCTCAAGCAACTCCAAAAATCCCGCTCAGATACATAATGTCACCACTGTGACATTCAAAAAAACATTTACTCAGACAGAAGACTCAAATCAAGCCGATTCACAGGAACAGCGGCATTGTCCCCGCGTGTTCTCCCGCCCATCTCATCTCTCTGCTCGCTGTTAGAACTGAGGGGCTCTTCGCCGCTCCCAAAACAACTTGTGGGCGGC
>NW_015530318.1:0-608 GCF_001515645.1 Sinocyclocheilus grahami
AATAAATAAATGTTTAGAATGGCATATTCACAGTACATACAAATGATAATGGCAAAAAAACAAAACATAATTATGTACCATTAAGACATTTTCAGACAACATCATCATATATGGGTACATAGGTTTACAATAATATTAAAATTGTTATTGCAGTAGGTACCGTAATCAACATTTATGCATTTTGTTTTATTTAGGTTAGATTTTATCTATAATGTTTTTATTGTTACATTCTACGATAAAATAAACAACCTAAAGTTAATTTATATGACTTGAAATGTTAAAAATGAAAATGAGTCATACATAGATATTAACATGAATCAAAATTAATACAAGTGTAGATTTCGTCATTTAATTCAAAATGCATTACATGCAAAGCATTACATATTAATTATAAACATTTTTTTGAAAACTTATGGAAATTAATCAAATTGTTGTTTATTGTTAGTTCAGTCGTAATTAATACTTTTTTGCAACATTTTTATATTTATTTACACAATTAAATTCATAATGTAAAGTGTAGTGCAAAAATATATCAGTGTTCTCAATATTAAAATAATATCAATATATGTATATAACAATAATGTAATCAATACATTAATTTATATATA
>NW_015530319.1:0-608 GCF_001515645.1 Sinocyclocheilus grahami
TTAACTGTGCTGTAAAGGCTTTTCTTGGATTGTGTCATTCCAAAATATCACCATAAAATTGCCCCTGATACTCAGCATCAGATATGACCCCAATGAGAGGCTCAAGATGAAAGTGCGCTATCACATTTCTGATTTTGAAAATTGTATAACAATGGACACAAAGCCGCTGTTCTCCCTGAAGGATAGGTCTAAGCAGGTGTGGGTGGGTAATGATCTGTCAAGTTGGTAATGTTACCCGTCTTATTGTGTGAGTCCTGCTCTGCCACTCTGGTCCAGTTGAATGCTCACAGAAGCTTTTGTTCTGCCTGTAGAACAAAGGCGCTGGTCCTGGAGCTGCTGGCTGCTGTGTGTTTGGTGCGAGGAGGCCATGAAATCATCCTCTCAGCGTTTGATAACTTCAAAGAGGTAGATCCTGGGATTTTTACACCTGCATGTGTCTTACAAAAACCACGGATGCTGTATTATGTTAAAAAAGTTGTGCACATATACATCCAATTAGCTGGCAATTTTCTACCTTCCCACATGCATTTGTTGGAAAACACCACATCTTAAGTCAGTCGTTTCATCAAACCCGTCTCTGATAAGGATCAGTGTTTTGGGGGGGAGAG
>NW_015530320.1:0-608 GCF_001515645.1 Sinocyclocheilus grahami
AATTTTATTAAATGGACTATAATAAGGGTTAATGTATGAAGAATCAAGCTGTCTGGTCCTTTTATCCCTAGCTCACCTCTGAGGCAGACAGCAAGTTCACTTTTAATGATACCTTTTCCATTCACCAGATGAAATTCATACACCTCACTTCTCCAATGCTGTGTGTCTGCAAAATGTGGCCATTTTTGAGGCCAAGCTGCTAATAAATTCCCTGGACAGAAATGTAGAGGATACGGTCTTAGATGTTAGCTAGTAGGTGGCTAAATAGGTATAGTCTATGCTAATCCATAGAGATATAACATACAGTACATATCCACAAAATCCCATAGAGGATCTTGAAGTACACTGCTCAAGGGGAAAGTGATAGAGACGGGATAAGCCTTCATTATCGCTCTAGTTCCTGGTCACCCTTCTTTGGGATTAAACCTGTGACTTTGCTGATAGGAGCCCAGACTATTAACTGTAGGCAGACAGATACTACCTACTTGCCTACTTCAAATTGCTTTCACTAAAGCATATTGTCTGATTGACAACTAAATAATTATACATAATAATGTCTGGCATGTTACTTACTTGGTAGAATGTCTAAAGTGGACTATCAAAAAAAA
>NW_015530321.1:0-608 GCF_001515645.1 Sinocyclocheilus grahami
AAAAGAACAGCATTAATTTAAAATAGAGATATTTTGTAATCTTGCGTAATAAAATGTTTTCTTTCAAAAACAAAAATATTATTGACCCCGAACTTTAAACATTAATACTAATGACTGACTTTGATTACTTATTGAATATTTATATATCATATATAAATAATGAAATTGCTATGAATGATGCTGTACTATAGTTACCCTGGACAACAAAACATATGTACTTCAAATAATATTAAGCAAGATAAATGACATCACTTACTTTGTCAGTAAAATCCTTCTTTCCTCGTTTCTGTGTGATTTAGCTTCTGTTCTTCCTTTTAAAAGATACACATGATGTCCTTACATCCTATGAACCATGACAGCTCTGTCCCAATCACAACCATGCAGAGAGATGGAGGAACTGAAAGACAGACCGGAGAACGCAAAATCAGGAGAGGAACTACTGAAAAAAAGAAAGCAAGGAAAAGGAAAAGGAAAAGGAAAAGCAGGCTCTGACAAAGAGACACATTGATGGATTTGATGTTTGGCAGTAAGGAGTTGGACACACACTGACTGGCAACTCATGCTTTCCCTGCATGCCTAAGCTTCTTACTAAGCACTAAACAGCTTTT
>NW_015530322.1:0-608 GCF_001515645.1 Sinocyclocheilus grahami
TAAAAACATGATAACATAATAAAAAACATGATTTTTGAAAATTTTCTAAAAAAGGTAGTTGTCTATTTTTGCAAATAAACTCTTCATGTATGATGGGGAAGTTGTGGCCTAATGGTTAGAGAGTCGGACTCGTAACCCAAAGGTTGCGGGTTCGAGTCTCGTTTCGAGTCTCGTACCGGCAGGGATTGTAGGGGGGGGAGGGAATGTACAGCGCTCTCTCCCACCTTCAATACCACGACTGAGGTGCCCTTGAGCAAGGCACCGAACCCCCAACTGCTCCCCGGGCGCCACAGCAAAAAAAATGGCTGCCCACTGCTCCGGGTGTAGGGTGATGGATGGGTTAAATGCAGAGCACTAATTCCAAGTACAGGTCACCATACTTGGCCGCATGTCACATCACTGTCACTTTCATGTATGTTGACCTAATGTAATATCACTCTTTCAGTTTCTTCTTAGATGTTGAGTGAACTTAATACTCTGTTCTCATATTTTTACAGGGCTTTATTCCCATGGTTGTTCCTGACATGCTAAAATCAGTGGTTTTTGTGAGTACCGCTTTGTTCTGAACTGCATTGTTGATTTTTATTCAGCAACATTTTATCACATAG
>NW_015530323.1:0-608 GCF_001515645.1 Sinocyclocheilus grahami
ATAGTCTAGTGTAGTGGAACCACCCAATTAGAGACTGAAGGTAAGGGACAGAGTTGTGATTCAGAGAGACAACGCTTCTTGTATAAAGCCATACTGCCTATATCAGTCTTTGAGTTTGAATATATACCAATGATAGAGGACGATACATGTTATTTAGCTTCTATCCATTTCCATATATATCCATTTCTACTGTTTGGTCAAGTCTGGCTCCAATCTTTGTTTTAAAAATATTATATAATAGCTATGTTCCAAAAGCTTTACGGATATTTGCAAGGTGTGTATTCAGTGTGGATGAAGCAATCCCAGAATGCATTGTAATATGCTTTGTGAAAAAAAATTTCAAATTCAAATTCATCATCCAAGAATCCAAGATGGCTGATGAGTGAGTGTTAATTGGTTAAAAATTTAATTTTATACAGTACTGAAAAGTATCTATATAAATTTCATTGAAATACTTTAGATTAGGGAACACATATTCACCATTAACGTGAATATATTCACATATTCACCAAGAGTTTTCCCTTCAACAAACTCACTAATTTGCTGCTTATTAATAGTTAGGCAGTTGTTAAAGGTGGATTAAGGGATCTAGAATATGGTCATGCAGA
>NW_015530324.1:0-608 GCF_001515645.1 Sinocyclocheilus grahami
CTCATAACCTCGGTGAAAATGAGTATAAATATTATAATCTGTAATCCACATGATAACCAAAACACAACAATTACTGCATTTTTAGAATTCAAAAATGTTTGATTTACTATTTACTTTAAAAACACACACTGAGACTGACATGATATTTGGTCAATTGCTCTGAAATCCACATCAGCCGCTTGTGTTTTCAACGAACAAAATAACTAAACACTGTGCAATATTAATCAGAATGAGCTCGTATGCAGTGAGGGAGTACAGCTGAGCGTGTAAGTGCTGGTTTGGTGGGTTTCTCGTAACACCTGCGTCTCCATTGAGTCTGAACTCTCCAAACCCTAATCAAACACTCGCAACTCAGCTCATTCAAGAATGTACCACACAAACAACAATCAATCACACATTAACCACACACTGCACCTGCTGGATGAAGAAGAGCATCTGCACGTCTCTGTTTATAATCAACAGTGATGGTGAAGCTCTGAAAGGATCAACAAGAACCATCGTCTGACCCAACGCAAACCAGCACATAATGAGTTTAACCACTGATCATTAGAACAACAAACACTGGACCTGCTAGCAACCGCATTACAACACACACACACACACACACA
>NW_015530325.1:0-608 GCF_001515645.1 Sinocyclocheilus grahami
TATTTAAAAAACACATTTAAGCTGGTCAGTAAAAACATTGGAGATATTTTCTTTGTACTTTTGACAATTAAATAAAAGTAAAAGAGAATTAACAAATCACAGATTTTGGAATTGGGATTGTAAACACCGTAGCACAAGCACCCTTGGTATTATAAGAGATTCCACTTTCCTTTTCTTGCCCTTATGCAACAGAGATGTTTGATCTTAACAAGATCAGTCCAGCATGATCAGCAGAAGCCCTTCAGTTGATTATGACAGAGAGAAGTGCTGAAATTGAAAATGTTAGCTGAGAGAACAGCAACTCAGATGGCTGCTGCTGTCGAGGAAGTTGATGGTAACAAACCGCTGTCACGCCAGTTGAAGCAGAAATGCAAGCTGTAATGGCACTAAAATACGAGCAAGTTATAGGCCTTAAGGCCTCGCTTGACACTGTTGTCACTCCCTGAAAGTGGCCACTGATTGACAGAATGTCTAGTTATTGAACTGGTCCAGACTGACACCACCTTTTTACTGCAACATTGCCAGTGCTCAGCCAGTACTGGAGCTGTGGAGAGCCAACAAGCATTTCAAAGTAACTTAATCCAATCTGGCTAGTTTTTTAATATAAA
>NW_015530326.1:0-608 GCF_001515645.1 Sinocyclocheilus grahami
AGATAGATAGATAGATAGATAGATAGATAGATAGATAGATGTAGCCTATTACTAAATCACATGGAGAATCTCAATTTTAAATATATCTGCAAATATCATCAAGGCCAATGCAGTTACACACAACTTCATCATGCAACATATATCAAAGGATTTATGAATAATCTGAAGGAGCCAGCCATACAGCATTTTCTGTGCATTGTCATTCAGCCAAACAACCTTTGCACCAGAAGAGTACGCTGTTTACCAAACTTTGGTTAACACTTCTTTTAGCCTATGTCCATTGATCCAGGCCTGTTCAGTGTCTGAACAACCACTAGATATCTAGAGAGGTCAGTGGATCAGAGTTGAAGCCCTCAGCCATGATGACCCTTCAGCAGTGCTGCTGGTTCAGGCCAACTCGTTTATCAGGTTACTTTGCTAATCCTGTTTGAGGCGGCTGTTGGGTGTAACAAGTGGATTGTGCCCGACACGTTTATAAGACATCGTGGTTAAGGGGAATTAGCAACAACCACACAATGTGGACTGGTGATGCCATTTAATTTCCCTTTTGATCTGAAACCAGGTATTACTAAGACTAATATCGTAAGTATTATTACCAGTAAGTATCT
>NW_015530327.1:0-608 GCF_001515645.1 Sinocyclocheilus grahami
TCCTGTCACTGTGGGCTGCAGGGCACAGTAGTACAGAGCAGAATCAGTTAATGCAGTGCCAGTGATCTCCAGATCCACACGATTTTTCTCCTCATTTAATCTAGCAGATATTCCAGGAATTGGAGGAGCAGCTGGTTGCTTAAATGCAGCTTCATTAACAAGAAACAGGAAGTCTGGTCTGAATCTCGGGTACTGACGATACCAATGGAGAGCATCTGTAGTAACTGATCCATTGTAATTGCAGGACAGGGTGATTGTGTTCCCTTCTAAAACAAATTCATTAGGAGAGACTGGTGCTATTCCCTCACTAGAGGCATCACCTAAGAGAAAGAGAGGAAGAATGATGGAAATAATGAATGGAGATGAACAGAATTACAGAAGTATGTTATATTGTTTTGTTCTTAAGTTGTGTTTGTTTGATTAATTGCATTTATCTTACCTGTTATTAGGGAGATAAACCACAGACAAAATAGGAATAGCATTACTGAGAAGGAACAGATGAGCAACTATGTCTGAATCCTCTGCATGCCTCAAGGAATTACCTTGTATCTCCTCCCCTTATTAGCCATTTGAAGAATTGGTTCAGTTTTTATTCTTTTTTTTTTTTT
>NW_015530328.1:0-608 GCF_001515645.1 Sinocyclocheilus grahami
GCTAAAAGCTCAGACATCAGGAAGTGAGTCGAGCTGATAAAAGCTTGTGTAAATCCGTCAGTGCGTGGCTGATCATTAATGGTGTGCTAGACTTGGGCCACACAGTAAAAGCACTCAGAGTCTCTGCGGGAGCCAGTTCTCCTGCCCCTGGTGCGTCTGCAGGAGCCGGTACAGATGCTTCAGGTGCGTCACGATGTTGTCCTTGATGTCGGGGATGGAGATCTGCAGCCGGACGCTGCCGCTGTCGAAGGAGCGCGTGCAGTCGCCAGAAAACATCTCGCTGATCATCCGCGCCACCACCGGCACCACCTGCACACACACACACACACACAATGAGCACGCTAGCCCCGCCCACAGCTGCTCTGATTGGTCCATCTGGGCTCAAATCTGCATAAGTTATGCAGGACATATTTCATTTAGTTAAAACAACCATTAAAAGTTTAGTTTATATAACCGTCATATTTGTGCCGTTATGTTCATGTTCAAGATAAACTATATTTTACTTGAGTAGCAAGTACAAAGTTATAGTTTATTCAAATTTGTATATTCATTTTACATTTATTTTAGTGCCGTCAAACGATTAATCGTGATTAATCGCATCCAAAATA
>NW_015530329.1:0-608 GCF_001515645.1 Sinocyclocheilus grahami
CATCTGCAGCATACATTTAAAGAAGTTTAGTCTAAGCCATGTCTTAGACAAAATTATACATTATTGAAGTGTCCTGTGACCTAGATCCTCATGACGGAGCATGGATAAGCAAGGCTATAGAAACCATTATCATTTAAGGGGGGACATGTCCTCCTCACTTTATAGTATATAATTATTATTTTTCAAAGACTCTTGCTTTAATGTTTCCCTACTGCTTTTCAGATCCTGCTTCCCTGCACACAAGACAGGTGCCAAAAGACAGCAGCTGTTAGATGATAATAGAGTTTTAAAGCACATCTTATTTTAGAGACGTGCTATTATGGGCACAGGTTAAAAAAATACTAGATATTTTAAACTTCCTGAAGAAGTTTTGAATGGTGACTGATGGCAATACATCATATTTTCATATTTAAATGTAAGTGTCCAATAACTGATAAGCAGAAACCTTTTTCAGCTTTTTTGATACAATAATAAGTGCATGATCATTACAATAAATCATAAAAAGGAATGCACAAATGAAGATTAAATGTGATTATTATTAATATTGCTATGAGAATTACTACTGTTATGTTATATATTATATTATCATTTATTATATTCATCACTGA
>NW_015530330.1:0-608 GCF_001515645.1 Sinocyclocheilus grahami
GTGAGAGAGTGTGGATTGGTTTGTCTGACACAGAGAACGAGAGCAATTTGACATGGGTCGACAATTCACCACTGAATCAAGGGTAAGAGCTAAAACACATAGAATTATTTGCTTATTTCCTGGTTCCTAAACAAGAAAACTCTGGGGCTGTTATTATAGAAAATTTGGGATTCTGAATAATTTAATATTTGATCCATGTTCAGGTTTTGGAACAAAGGTGAGCCGAATGACGAACATGGAAATGAGGACTGTGTTGAAATTATGGCTAATTCTCCTTCCATCCTGAACAACTGGAATGATCTCCCATGTTCAGAGAAGAGAAAAGGGATTTGTGAGAAATAGGGCTCATCCTGTCTTGTTTCGGTTTTACTTATATTATCTTATGGAATTGTTCTTATTGTGATTGCAAAATTTCTGTGAAATTTTCTATAATTTACAAAATCACCAGCTGATATTGAGTTGATCACTATTTTCTTAGCTATAATAAACAAATAAAATATCCTGTTTCTCATGATGTGATTTATGGTGATGGGACACCAAACCTCTAATGTGTGCTTTGTTCAATCACAAGCAGCTCTGTATTAATATGATCTTATTTTAGCTGTTAT
>NW_015530331.1:0-608 GCF_001515645.1 Sinocyclocheilus grahami
CACACACACATACACTGCATGCAGCATTAACACGGACTGTTTGCCGGGATTGACATCATGTATGCACGGACCTGTATAATGCCTGTGAGTGTTCAAATGTATTGTGTATTATGTGTTTAAGATATGTGAGGGTACGATGTGTATTTTGTTTATTATGTGTAGTGGATGTATGCACAATGTGTTGGGTAACATTAGCCGCTACATTGTTCATTAATTTTCATTATAAATAACCACAATACACATCTTAAAGTCTTTATTTAAGATTAGGTCACACAGTATAATACATATAACTTACCTGCTTGTAATACACCAGTGGCCAAACCTGAAACCTGAATTGTTTTAAACCTAAAGTGTTTAAGCATGGTGGACACACCATCTGAATGGGAGAAACCATGTTGGATATGATGTCACTTGGGGGGGGGGGTTCCGATGTACCTGTAAAACAAGGTTTACATTTGTTCATCCATATGTTGTATATTTATATTGTGATTTGTGGAATTTATATATTATAATGTGATCAGAAGTGCATTTGTAAGGAAGCAAGCTTACCTGTAGATTGGGCTTAGACTATAAAACTTACTGGAGTGTGTGGCCTAGACTATAAAATG
>NW_015530332.1:0-607 GCF_001515645.1 Sinocyclocheilus grahami
AAGTCAGGAATACTATATATCAGGCCTTGCTGACCGAGGCACTAGAAAGTGAAAGAGCTGGTAAACCGGTTATAGCGTCACACGAAAGCCATTTACTCTAAAGACAATAATGACATTATGAAAGGCACATATCTCACCAGGTCGGTTGCGTGATATTTTGTGTGTCATGACAGGTCTAGCTTCTTCTGTGTTTCTGCGAGCTTGTCTTGTAACCTCTTTTTCCGCCAGTCCAAAAACCTTCTTCGTGTTCTGTTTGCCTGCCAGCCGGCGATAAATCCAACCGCAAACGAAACGACTAAAGCGACCTGTAACGTCCTCTCCGACACATCGGCCATGTTCACCTCCGTTCGGCCACAGCTCGAGTTTAGGCTGATTTATATCTGAAGGAACGCTGCTGGAGGAACCACGGGTGCGAATGGAATCTGTGTCACGTGACTTGGGCGTAACCGGCTGCATGGCCGTTACGTCAATTTGTAGGCCAACTAAATAAAGACTACATCTACCACACCGATCTAAATTTACGTGTTTGGTTGTAGGCCTTCTTTAAAAAACACAGCACAGCCCGTGTTGGGGGTAACGCATTACAAGTAACGCGAGTTACGTAATC
>NW_015530333.1:0-607 GCF_001515645.1 Sinocyclocheilus grahami
ACACACACACACACACACACGCACACACACATACACACACACACAGACACACACACATTCCACCATGCATTGGCACACAATGGTCTCTAAAGAGTTTGTGCTTATATTAAAAGCGCACTTCCACGGACGTTTGGTGTTCTCCGGGCAGATTGTAGCCGTCACACCGCGTGAGGCCGGACAATAGCGCGAGTTATCAGACAGAAGCACCTGCGCCGATAGACGCACAGCACGCAGGATTAATCCCGCCACAGACACGCGACACGGCTCCAGGATCCGCCGTTGTGTTTGCTGCTCACCGCTGCTCTCTGCATACTGATGGGATATTGTTGTCTAGTTGATTAATTCGGGGGAAGTGGAGTATCAGCCGCTTCTGTGCGCTTGAGAGCGTGTGTCATTGAGTTATCTGTATTTTAGCACTGTGTTCCGGCCCGAAGTCTCGAGTTTTCCAAAATGATCTGCAAACTGAATTACATCTAGAGAGCACAAAACGCTGCGAGTGGTTCCTAGCGGTTTGATCAGAACAACAGGTGTGATGCTGGAGGAAATTTCCAGACAGTTCATAGGTTTTTTGTTTGCACAAGTATGGGTTTTGGTTGAGTTTAGGTTA
>NW_015530334.1:0-607 GCF_001515645.1 Sinocyclocheilus grahami
TTTTGACGTTTAGCAAAGTTCGCTTAAACAAATATTTCACAAACACGAATGGCAAATTCAATACATTATTATTGTTAGGCCTATTATTACTGCTTTATTATTTGATCGTCTATCGTCTAAATCGCTGGTCAGTTGTTGTTACTTTTTTAAAACGTGTGTATTCTTTGTTTATAATTTTTTTTTGTCAAATGTAAGCTATAGCATCCATATGCATATGAATGGAATGACAATAAATGAAAAGTAGAGTTGATATAGGCCTGAAACACATCTCTTTAGACACATTATTGCTGGGAATACACACACGAGCATTTCTTGAAGCCACGCACACACATGTAAGCTCACTGTATAGCCTACGTCCGTCCGTGTCAGCGGTGATGATAAATGGAGGTCTCCACAGTCGAAACCTATTTGCACTTCCATTAGACGGGGACCCAAATGGGGATCAACATGCATATTTTACCCGCAGAGAAGCCATACATCTCAGCCAAAACGTGGCCCCGGGGCGATGGGATAAGGGGCCGCGAGAGAAGGGAGGGAGAGAAACGGACCCCATTCAATTCAAATACTTGGGGGAGAAAAGTAAATGTTTAGCAAAGCACCTTCTGTT
>NW_015530335.1:0-607 GCF_001515645.1 Sinocyclocheilus grahami
CTGTTGAGCTCAACTGGAGTGTTATTTGTTGCTTACAAATATGTATATTTATTTTTAAGCTTGTTTAATCTTTTTTTTTTATTCTTGCATTATAGTTGTGTTATCCACCCAACATTTCACCCAAGTGAAGCTTCTCCCACAGCGATTCATCAATAATTGCTGGAATATTCCCATCAGCCTACAAGTGAAAAGAGTTTATGAATTTATATCATCCAGCAGTTTAGAGCTAACATCATGCAAACATTAAAGCCTCATATTATAACCCCCTAAAGCACAAACGCGTGATATTTTTTCAGATTTGTCTGTAATTGTTCAGATACTAGAAGCATGAGTCCTTGAACATACAGAAATCACTTTGAACAGCAAAAAACTGCTTTTGAACTTAAATGTAGCTACCAATTATCCCATGGGCCTCTCTCCATCAAAGAGTGAATAAAATGCATAACTCTTCATATATTTGTGGTCATATCACCAATTTTGTTTAAGGTTGCCTAAAAACAAGGGGTGGCGCAACTTCCCCACAAGCTCATATCACCACGATCTCCTCTATATACCCAAATACAAAACTTAAAGGGATAGTTCACCCAAAAATGAAAATTCTGTCATC
>NW_015530336.1:0-607 GCF_001515645.1 Sinocyclocheilus grahami
GACTTTGATATTGCTAGCGCTTGTTGCTAGCTAGAGGAACACAACAAAATAACCGCATGTGGGTTTGGAATGACATGAAGGTGAGTAATAATGACAGAATTTCGATTTAGGGTGACCTAATCCTTTGAGATATCCATCAATTCTCAGGTTATTAGGGGATAAAGGAAAGCTAGCATTACTGAAAGCAAGACATCTCTGAACACCTAGCTCACGTAGACTTTTTTTGCTATTAGTGACAGAAGTTTAACCATGAACATCTGAAGGATAAATGAACTGTTAAACAGGACATGAGGGAGGGAGATCCATGCGTTCATGCGCAGTGTTTGCACAGTTAAACATCCAAACCTCTGAAACCCAGTCATCTGAGAGCTGATACCTTTCAGCGCACACAGGGGATCTCGTCGACAACCCCACCACTTAACAAGTTTAATTGTTTTAGCCAAGGACCATTGATTAACTGCACATTGGTTTGAATTGTTAGCTCTGTGTTCCAAAAATCCACCCTAAATAAACCGGGTGCGTCAGTTGTCAGGTTGATTTATATGATGTTCCCCATCTCGGCTCTTTGGTGCAAAAATAATTACACTCTTCCTCGTATTTGAGACAC
>NW_015530337.1:0-607 GCF_001515645.1 Sinocyclocheilus grahami
TTCTTCAAAATATCTTCTTTTGTGTTCAGCAGAAGAAAGAAACTTTGGAACAACTTGTCGGTGAATAAATGATGGCTGAATTTATGGATATTTACGGTTACTGGCCATGTTGAGCTGGAATACAGTAATTATAAAAGGCATATATTCATATTTTAGATATTGTTTCGTGTTCTTTGAGCTCTGTATAAGGTTTCCTGTGAAACACAGCTTGCTTTGTGTCCAACATGTAATAAAAGTCTCTCTCAGATGTGACTTCTCAAAGCACAGGGTCACAGTCTGAGTTTTCCTCTGCTTGTGCTGAAGTGGTGGAGAGTTTCCAAAACACTGTCAGCGTAGCGCAAGCTTCCTTTTAGGGTTATTAAATACCACAAAGAGTCTTCCATTATGTGTTAACACTATTTGAGGGATGTGGCGTTGATTATTATTGCAGACAAGGCCACTTTCTTTTTCCTGCACTCAAAATTTTGAAAAAGAAGTGCAGTTTAGCATACTTTAAAAAAAATTACTTATAGAAAAATGTATTTTAGAACTATATACTTAAGTGCAAAGTGAATGTAATGTTTTCAGGCTCTTAATTACATGTTAACTGAAATTAAATTAAAATGTG
>NW_015530338.1:0-607 GCF_001515645.1 Sinocyclocheilus grahami
AATATGGGAAATTTACAATCACACTATTCATCTCCTGTCATTGCTTCATTCCTCAGGTGTCGCACTGATTCCACAGACATCCTGCGTGAGTCACAGAACCTGCTATTTTCTCCCACATCGCCTGACAAAGAGATCATTTATCGTCCTGACACTTTGGCTCCTGCTCAAGTCCTCCAGAGCTCAAGATGAAAGACAAATGATCACAGCCTGTCAGTTTTCTGCAAAGCTCTGCTTGAGTATTTTGACTTTTATAACCCTGTACTATGAAACCCTCTCATTGTTCTGTTTGAGAAACACTCGCTTATCTGTGGCGCATTAACGGTTGAAATATGTTTGGACACGTCTTGCTCAATGGCCGTCTGTCCAATGAGGAGTCTGAAATACGTCTGACCTCTCTTGTGCTCTCTTTCCAGACTAGATGAAAAGAAAGTAGCTCTATGTAGAGGTTACATGCGCCACTGAAGCAAACGGAGAGATAAGGAGAGTGGGTAAACAGAGAGAGAGAAAGCGATGGCATGAAAGAGGAGAAAGGGAGACAGAATGGAAAATTCTGCCAGAGTTTGGTTACTCACAGACTATGTACAGAGAAGTAAATTGAAGTAAAATA
>NW_015530339.1:0-607 GCF_001515645.1 Sinocyclocheilus grahami
ATTCATCAGCCATATATTATATTAGAGATGTTAGTGGAACTGAGGTTTAAATGTAATATTCTTTATTCGGTTTAAATTACTAGAGACATGAGACAGAAATTCCTCTTTTTGGGGGAAAGGGTTTTTCCAATTCAGTTCCTCGTATGATGACTAAATCTGACTGGACAGGTTTAATGTTTTCTTATTGCGACATTTATTGTACCCTCCACAATAGTTGTGTGGTTATGTAGTTTTACTATTATGTAGCAGAAGGATGACTAATATTGCCGTCTTATATAAGAACCTGGAAGGACTTCCATTCCATTCGTTCTTTCAGTTTGAAGGAAACAGTCATTTAGGAGAGACTCTAACATTAGATCCCGGAGGACAGAGGTAAAGTCACGTGCTCTTCTTTGTATTCTGTTCTGTAGTTCTACAAATGTATTAATATTATATTGAGATACAGTTATATACAAATATCTGACACAGAATATTACATTTAACTGGATAAAAAAATATCATTCTAGATGTATCTTTTTGTATTTTTATATATATTTATATACTTCACTGGTCTTTATTCTTTCAAAATTTCAGTTTAATAAATATACTATTAAATATTCTTCTTTTT
>NW_015530340.1:0-607 GCF_001515645.1 Sinocyclocheilus grahami
TTCACACTTCATAAATAGGACAGTGAGGGGAAATTCACCCCCTCGTTTCTCTCTGTAACCCTCTGCTCCGCCTTTGAAACTTTCACTTCCTGTTGAAGCGCTGTTCTAGACGCAGTGTTTGGCATCTCGTACTCTCTCTTCCAGCGCCACCAAAGCTTCATCAGACTGTTCTCCAGCTGAGCGCCTCATCGAAGCCCCGGTGAGCCCCGAGCGTTCAGACCCCGTCTACTCTCAGACGTCCTCGCAGGACTCCCGCTGGCACGTCTGGTCGGGCTGGTGGTCAGAAGAGGTCAAAGGTCACACTGAGTTTGTAGAGCAAGAGACGGATGCTGGACATCTCCCGGCTCCCTCAGAAACCGGCAAAAAAGTGAGAGAAAGTGCTCTACAGGACCACGAGGACGAGACTCGGGAGAACGTCTTAAATGAAGAGACGCAGAACATGGAGAAAGATGAAGACAAACATGTGAGATACTGACATGCTGCACAGCATCACTAGTACTAGCACTTATACTTTGTGTTCATAATATCGAACCCTAATTATTAAACATTGGCACATTTAATGTTAAGCGATCAGATCTGCCATTTTCAGGCTGTAAAATGGGTGAAA
>NW_015530341.1:0-607 GCF_001515645.1 Sinocyclocheilus grahami
CTACAGATAATGTATCTAACTGCAAAAGACAGCAAAAGTTAACATCAAAGGTGGTTGAAGAAAATTTTGAGGGAAAAATTGGAGCAAATACAAAAGTGATGGAATTTTTTTTTTTTTTTAAATAAAAGTACAGTGTAACCCAATTTAGTATTTTGAGTAAATATAAACAAATATATAACAATGTATAATAAATAATGAGTATCATTGACTGACTCATACTGCCAAAGAGCAAAATTACTTGTAAAGGACAAATTAAGTCTTATTGAGTGTAAATAAGAAAAAAATATTTACCTACCACTCATAACTTCTTGGCGTATCTTAGACACTGAGCTAACAATTCTAAATAATCTGGCACAATACTTTGCACCTCATATTTGACACATCTGTGCGCATCCATTAGACAAAGGCCTAAATGTTTTGTTTGCATGGTTCAAATTTGTAAAAACTCAAGAAAAGAATATCTAGACATTTTCCTCAAAGACAGAGAGACAGCAAAATCTAGTAATAAAGAAAACAGCTGAGATTTCCTTGAGATGTCATTACAAATCCTCCAACAAACGCGTGCTGTTCTTACTCTCTTAGAGATAAACATCTGCAGTGTGACCCA
>NW_015530342.1:0-607 GCF_001515645.1 Sinocyclocheilus grahami
ACTCCTTTCAGAGGCATTACGAAAGTTTACAGAAACAATTCCAGTGAGTTTAATGCTGCAAGTGAAGCAGGAAACACTCGGGCCAATTAATGCTGTTTCTCCTTCCCCCATTACTGCTGCTTTTGGACACAGAAGCCCAAACCCCTCGTTAAGGGCAGAAGTGTGCAGCCCACCAGCAGAGGCACAACACGTGTCCACCGCCAGCAATTAGCAAAGGTGCGGAGGTTTGGAATGTGGAGACGGGACATTGGGCCATTACAATGCAAGGGCCGGAGCGGACATGATCACGGCCACAGCGCAGATGATGTTTGTTAACCCTGAAGGTCAAACCTGCTTCACTCCGGCCAGTAAAAGACAGGGTTTATGTAACTCAAATCAGCACCATGGACAGAGCTTGAAAAACGTGAACAGGCAGGGTGTTGTTGACTATGAGGTGCCAAGTCGAACTACTTTAGTAGACTAAAATAATTTTGTGACACACAAATGCAGCTGTACTTTAATGCATGTACACAGAAAGACAAATGAAAGTTGCATGTTATAAGTGGAATTGAAAAGTCAGCACTTAATTTCATGCACAAAATTTTAAACACAATACTAGTTTTGTGTA
>NW_015530343.1:0-607 GCF_001515645.1 Sinocyclocheilus grahami
TTGAGGGTAGCTGGGAGTTCTGGAAGGGCATGGATGTTGTCAGCCAACATGAGATCCTGAAGCTGAAGCAGTGAACGAAAAGCATCCTCGTTCACTTTACCTATCTGGTTTCCACTGAGGTCGAGCCGTTTCAGCTGATCTGAGAACAGCGTTAAGTGCAGTTTTTTAAATTCAGTTTGAAGTCTTAAATCTAGCTATTGACTCTTCATTAGCTATCTATCTATGCATTTCAGACCTGATGTAAACTGTGTAATACAGCATGTGTTTGAAAAACCACATTTGTATTTGCAAGAAAGAAGGAAGTCTCTTTGAGTCTTACTGAGATTGATGAAGTCTGTGGCCCTGACCTCTGTGATCTTGTTGAACCGAGCGTAGAAGTGTATGATTTCTTTGGGGAGAGGGGGAATCTGAGTCAGATCTGAGTCATCACAGTACACACTGCCGCTGATGCACACACACAGCAGGCAGGAGGGCATCCCTGCAGTAGAGAGGGAGAGAGGACCATATTATGATGGTTTACACCACTAGAGGGCGAATATTCACAACTGAAAATGAAAACAACATTTTCCTCCCTTTCAAACCAATTATCCATCTACCTAAGCCTGTG
>NW_015530344.1:0-607 GCF_001515645.1 Sinocyclocheilus grahami
AGTCTCAGCGGTCACGCTTTCCGCTGTGCTCTTTGTCTTTGACAAACTCCCGTAAATCGCCATGGCCTGAAGACGGTAGAGAACAATGAGGTATACATGTCAACTAGGGACATGAGGGTTATTATTAGGAAATATTATGTGCAATATATATATAAATGAAGCCATACCTGAGTGACCATGCTGCTGATGTCTCCGGTGTTGGAAGGCAGTAAGATGGTGTTGGATTCCTTGGCCAGGTTGGAGAAAGCAGAGACGTATTGTTCGGCCACAGTTAAAGATGCTGCAGCGTTTCCATTCTGTACAGATACAGTTATGAAAGGTCAATAAGATGCCTTGATAATGTAAAACAGCTGGAATTCACCATGTTCATCTCTGGTTTAATATTGTATCAGTTTACACACACGATTGATTCCTCTCTGCTAATATATAGTGTGATGATGTATAAGTGTGATATGGGTTCGTATGAAGGTTCTTCATCAGGTGAATCAGTTCTACCTGCCGAGTGAGCGCCTCGGACAGCAGCCGGATAGCTTTGGCCTTTGCCTCAGCTTTAGCCAAAACAGCATTCGCTTCACCTGTACAGGGTGAAACAATATCATTAATATGA
>NW_015530345.1:0-607 GCF_001515645.1 Sinocyclocheilus grahami
CAGACTCAAGCTGTGGAGAAAATAAACACCATTAATCACCACATATTGGCCTTGCCTTACAAAGTACTTCAGTCTCTGTGTACTACATTCTAGTTTTACAGCTAAATACTGATTTAGCCTAAACATTAACACAGTACAGACAAAAATCAGAGGAAAGGCATGTGATCAATAATATAACCCAATACGCAGGTGGAGCACACCCTTAATTATTATTGTGAAAACTCTGTTGATGGTATTTCTTAAGTTCACAGTCCTTGAGTAAACGCACATACCGTATCTACGACAGCAGATGATATCTCTACAAAAGCAGGAGAGTAGATGTCATCAAGTTCAGGCCCATACTGGAAGGAGTTTGTGAAGTTCACCAGTGCCCGATAGTAAACTAGAAACAAGATGACGACTGTTAGACTCAATAACAGCACCAGAGAATAATCATTTTAGTCATTTACATCAATTAGCACTATTAAGCAAGATATTTGTCTCTATAAAAATATCTGCTAATAACATTTCACTTGACAAGCACAAATATACAAACTACACACAAATCAATATTACTGTCAATGTACTACATTCATTCTCAATTTTCTTTTATTAATTGTAATTTTTT
>NW_015530346.1:0-607 GCF_001515645.1 Sinocyclocheilus grahami
GTGGTACATGTCAGCCAAACTACTGAGACTGTGGAGTTTCAGGGTGCGTCAATTGAGGCACAGTCCTGTTACAGTGATGACAATACAGGAACAATAAAAGTTCAACTCTGGGAAAGTTTAATTGGCAAAGTTGCATTTGGGTCTACTTACAAAATGACACATGTCAGTAACAGAGTGTTTGCTGGATCCATGTATTTGACGACAAGCCGCAGGAGTGAAATTCAACAAGTGACCCCTCTCCTTGGATTGAATGAAAACATTCAGTTCACAATTGATGAAGGTAAAGTCATTGTGCTCGAAGGGACCATTACTTCAGTTGAGGTCGCAGTTTCACGCCGATGTTCATGATGCCAGGCTTGGCAACAGGATTTTGAAAGACGAGGTCAGTTTCATCGTTGTTTTTGGTGCAAGAGACTGCAGTATGTACAAGCATATCAACCAACTGTCAATGCTTCGTGACCTTTGCTGGTGATTTTGGTGATCGAGAGTTGACCTTGCCAAATTCGGTTATTAAAAGGTATGTTTAACATTTATATGTAATTTATTGTAATTGAAATTAAGTAGTATGTGTTGTTCGGCTGCACAATTTGGAGGAATAATAAAAAAT
>NW_015530347.1:0-607 GCF_001515645.1 Sinocyclocheilus grahami
AAAAAAAATTGTGTCACATTTTATTATTATTATTATTATCATCGTGTTACCATTATTTTTTAATGGTTTTAGTTTCAGCTAATGATAATAACCCCGATTCTGAGAAAGTTCAGATCAGAAAGTTTGAGGAACTGAATGTAACACTATTAATGTTAAAATATCAGTGGGTCGATTCATTTAGATGATTCATGTAACGATTCGCTGATCAAATAAATGATTCACCAATACATCACAATTCTTTAAGTCCCTGCACAGTTTTTAAGAAACACAGAGCACTCACTTTCTAGCTCTATGCTGTCGACTCCGTTCCCTATCCCTCCTTCCATCTCCATCCCCATGGTTTCCATGGCGATGCCTCCTCTGCCTCTTCTCTTGGCCCTCCTCCCCTTCTCCTCCTGTCTCCCCTCTGCTGTGGTGTTCTCTGTGTCTTCTCCCTCCATCTTCATCCCTCCTTCTGTTCTGGTGGTGTCGGGGTCGCCTGTGCTCCCCTGCGCCATCCATGTCCTCGCCTCCTCTCTGGGCACAATCGCAGCCTGCCTCCCCCAGCTCTGGGTGGTGTAGGGACTGGCGGCTGGAGTGGTGGTGATGGTGATGATGATGATGATGA
>NW_015530348.1:0-607 GCF_001515645.1 Sinocyclocheilus grahami
TTTAAAAGAATTTGACATTTAAAACTCATTTGTGGAATTGATTCTGTCTCAGCATTTTGAACAAAAAATTTTTTTTTATCACATTATCTGGGAAATGGTTAAATAACTGAGAAACATTGTTGTCTGACCATGGTTACAGGCTTCTTCAAATTGACAGAAGTATACAAAACAATCAATATAAGCATGTTTTACAAACAATGTTCATGCAGGACAGCAGTATCTACCAGAGGGTCTGCCCACACAGTCTCAGGGGAACCACTCTCTACAGCCTGTTAGTTAATAGCATGTTTCAGGAGAACAACTACTCCTGCTAGTGTATGATTTGCCCACCCACTGATCCACCCATTGATCAGTTTCGTATGTTGCTCACCACAAGTATGGCAGAGCTCTGAAAGGTCATCTTTTGAAAATATGTGGATAATCATGGGCTTATGACATTGTCATACACAGAACACTTAAAAAATAAAAAGTCTTCCAAAGAGGTTGTGTAGCCTTATTCATCTCTGAAGAATTCAGGTGGCATGCAAGGTTAGGCAGGTAACAATTCATAAACATGAGCTAAAGAACTAGACCAAGCAGAGTGACAGCCCTGTTGGAAAAACCAGCA
>NW_015530349.1:0-607 GCF_001515645.1 Sinocyclocheilus grahami
TACATCCGTGATGTAGCTGTGTCAGCTTATAACACATTTGCATACATATATAATGCCCATCAGCTGCTGCTTTGGCTTGCCATCAAATAAAGTTAGTGTTAAAGACGGGAAGAGGCCTTGTAATTCCTCGCTATAGTGAGGAAATGCTGTTTTCTTAACTGGGAGGGAAAACGTCATTACATGAACAGCTTAATAAAAGAAGAACTGAACAATCATTGGTTAAAATTAATTTTTAAAACTATTCCTCTGCATTTCTGCTCGTTCAAAAGCAGACACTGTTCTGTGATTTCTAAATAATACAGCTTGGAAAATTATAATTTCTTTGTAACTGAAACCCACGGCTTCACCTAATCATCGGTACATTTCTGGAAAGTTTCCAAAAATCCCTGGAATGTTCCCAAAAATTCTGGAAAGTTTCCAAAATTTCTGGAATATTTACGAAATTTACTGGGAATTTTCCACCTTTTTGCAACCCTAGTAGTAATTAAGTACATTTACTTGTGTAAAATTTAAAGATGGGTACTTTTATAGCGCTTTTCCACTGCGTGGTACGACTCTGCTTGCCACGGCTCAGTACGGCACGGCACGGTTTGCGTTTCCACTGCAG
>NW_015530350.1:0-606 GCF_001515645.1 Sinocyclocheilus grahami
AAGACTCTCACTGGCCAGCTAATGAAACCCCCTCAGGAAAGAGAAGTTGAATCACGTCTGGTCTAGCTTAGTCATTCCATCCACTTGAATACAAACCTAATTCTGATTATTCCCTCCATGTTTTGTACATTAGTAAAATGTTGTCATGTCAGTCAAAATCTCACTACAATTATTACAAAAAATATTTTATTGCAAAATTGCAATTTAAATATAATGAGCAGTGAAGACGGGCTTATGTTTCTTTGTCTTGTACACCTAGCTGGATCTGGCCTGGTGGAAACTGCATCTATAAGCCTAGACATGAAAGTATACACTACCATTCCAAGTCTGGGGTACAGTAAAAACAGTTATTGAGGAAGCATTTCATATCAATGTTGAAACGTTACGTGATACTTTTTTCAAGATTCTTAAAAAAAAAATTGAATAAAAAAATGCATTTATTTGATGTTACATTATTTTTGTAACTTCACTTTGGAGAAATTGAATGTGTCCACGCTGAATAAAGGTATTAATTTCTTCTAAAAATCTTTCTGACCTCCAACCTTTTTAAAAGAAGTGTACCTGAACAACAACTGAGCTTCAAAAATAAACCATGATATATGAAAA
>NW_015530351.1:0-606 GCF_001515645.1 Sinocyclocheilus grahami
AAAAAAACATTTCCAAAGGGAACAAAATATATAAGGTCATGTTATTCAAGACATTCTGTTCCGCTAGATCTTTCTACTGTATTCTTACAAAAGCATCAAGGGAGTAATTACATCTCAGCTGTACAAACATCAGAAAAAGTGGATTAATTAACCTCCAGGAGGCAATGTCCCTCTGAGGTGTATCTATCGAATTTGGGCTCTCTTAGAGCACACAGCTGCTGAACTTGGTGTTTTAACATTCTATTAAAGAGGTAGTGAATAAGTAAAGGAAGCTATACATAAGGAGAGGGTTCAATATGCGTTCTCTGGAGATTTACTCATCTCCTCTGAGACTCCTGTCAGCTGGATGATTTTGAGAGGTTCTCCCAATAGAAATCTTCAGGAAATGGGTCTAGAGGTGACATTTAATCACACGAGTGACTCTCAGCAACATTTAGCAGTTTTGAGCTATTGCGGTCAGAAAAAAAGCCTGTGGAAATAAAAGACAGCATTGGAGGAAATGACAGATGAGTATTATAGAAAAATGAACGGGAAACTTTAATACTTAATAGGGTGGCTGTAGGAATGAATGTCCTTCATTTAAGTTAAAACAGCAAATTAGAATTC
>NW_015530352.1:0-606 GCF_001515645.1 Sinocyclocheilus grahami
AAATCCTTTCAGTTACTCACCCTCATGTAGCTTCAAACCGGTTTACAAAAATAATACAAATATCATGGGACCTGACTGTCACTGTCTAAAGAATGACACATTTCTGAAGAATTTTGACCAGAGGACGCATGACTGTTTATGCATGTATCATATTTGTAGAATTTTTTTCTATATTAACTGAGAAGGAATATTAATAATCTCAGACTAAATAAAAGCAGAAAAGAAATTCGCTAAAAATATATCCGTTTATAACAGCATTTATTTGCACATGCTATTATACAAATGCTGTTAAGGTCCCCTTTAATATTGACCAATTGTTACCTCAAAACCATGTTTCATCCCCTTTCAAAAGAGGCAATTCCCGAACTCTGTGAAAATAATACATTCCATCAAACATATCCGCAAATGCTCATTAAAATCACAAAGCAAAACCACCAGAGGATTCCAGACAAACCTGGCATCTGAAGGGTCAGGAGCCTTAAGCAGATATGTAGACAAGGAAATGCTGACGTTGTATTTGTGTCTCAGTGTGTTTTAAGTGGTGTGTGACTACAGGAACATTAAATCTCAAACCTCCCCATTGTTTCACCCCCCCCCCCCCCCCCC
>NW_015530353.1:0-606 GCF_001515645.1 Sinocyclocheilus grahami
AATTGTAGATGAATCTGACTGCGGAAGACTTAAGCTTTGCCTTAAGTATACTGACATGTGCAAGTAAGTACAGTTAACCTTATGTGATTGCATTGAGGATTAGGTAACTGGTAAATGACTAATGTCTCCTTTTTCTCTTTTATCTGTGAAAGCACTTGTTGATAGTTTACGGATAAGGACAAAAAAAATATTTCATTACTACTTTAAAACTGATTACTGTGCAGAATTAGGGCTGATTAATTGCATCCAAAATAAGTTATAAATAACTAAAATATGTTTACTTTTTGATAATATAATATAACTTTTTATTTTGGATGCAATTAATTGTTTGACACCCCTATTCATAATGTTTTCCATTTGTTCCATGAGTTTTGAAAAAGTGACAAATTGACGCTTATTTACCTAGCATTGCTAAACTGTATAATTTTCAGTGGGGGAAAAAAATGTAAATAAACTTCATCTTGGCATTTTATTTGTGTGTTTGCGTGTGTGCATATATAAGGTGAAAGAAGTCAAATAAGATCTTGAAACTATAGGCTGATTTATACTTCTGTGTCGGACCTTACGCATAGACGCACACCCATACGCCGTAGCCTGACGTGCACC
>NW_015530354.1:0-606 GCF_001515645.1 Sinocyclocheilus grahami
TTTTTTTCAACAGGGAATGTATTGGTTTGCCCCCACTTTAATTGGATTAAAAGGGCTTTCAAATACCAGCGCTTAATGTCCCCCCTCCCCTCACTACATATCATTCCTGCTCCCGTACCTAAAAACCAAAAAGCGATTGAGTCTCCTCCATTTGCATCTTTGACATCTCTGGGGCCCCACACGCGTGTAACACAGACAGACTCCGTCTGTAAGCCTCTCGTACACACGTATGCTGTTGAGATTACGTCTGTGATTTAAGAGCAAACGTTTTAAACCTTATATTTCCGAAGTTGTGTGGCGGACTCCTTCAGTATACATATGAGTCTCTTCATTGAAGCTTTCAAAGCGCGTTGCTGAAGGTGTGAAGGTGTGAAGGTTGACTTGACAGAACCACAGTGCCCTCCAGTGGTCCAGACACTGCAGATCATATTTGAGCTGGTCTCACACTGGATCTCTGGCATTTTAATTCACTTTCATTAAATGGAAAAGGTGTTGGTCAAATGGAGATGTTTTTAATATCAATATGGGTTCAAATAAGTTAGGAACAAGATGCCAGGTTTTCAGAAATTTAATATCAATTATTTTGTACATTTTTGTATAATAATT
>NW_015530355.1:0-606 GCF_001515645.1 Sinocyclocheilus grahami
TTTTTTTTCTGCTCTCTCCTGAGATTCACTGTCCAGAAAAAAGCTTGGACAGTGTCCAATGTGAAATTTTGAATTTTGAAGTGTGTACATGTACATATATACCTGAAACATTTAATATATTAACGTATCATATTAACATCAATATATTAATATATCAGTATCTGCAGAATTCACCCATCTATAATAACTTTTCTATCATACATCTAAGGGAATCGGATATGTATGAATGCATTATGAAAATTATTCAAAATACAGCAAAATGTTCTTCCTTTTTACTTACAATAGTGACACAAGGTATGGTTTGATTTGACCCACTGACCCATCGCTAAGCCCAGTCTCAAATATTACTTTTCTAATGTATGTCTATGGAGGAAATCTGTGCATTTGGATAGCTATACATGCATTTTTCCCCCTGAAATTTATTTAGAATGCAGTAAAATGTTGTTGCTTTTAACTTTGAATATAGTGACATAAGGTAAAGTCTGAGTAAACAACAGTAACCTATGGGGCAGAGCTTAGCACAGATTTAGGGTGACAAACATGGTTTAAAATGAATTTAGACTCCTCATATTTTTTAAAATAGACAAAATATTCATTAAAAAAGCA
>NW_015530356.1:0-606 GCF_001515645.1 Sinocyclocheilus grahami
GAAAAAATGTAAACAATAGAAAATGAAACTTAAACTTAAACAAATAAATAATTGAAGCATGAAAGAGACAAAATTACACAGAAAAACACAAATTAGAAATGAACAAAAGAAAAAGCAAAAGCCCAAATGAAACGGAACAAACGAATGAGCGAAAAATTTAAAAAAATTTAAATGAAACAAATGAAAGAAAACAACAAATAATCAAATAGGAAAGAAAAACAAAAGGAATAAAAAACAAAAATGAATAAAAGCAAAAAGAAGAAACAAACAAATTAGGAATTAACAAAAAAGCATAAATGAAACCCAACAAACAGAAGAACGAGAGAAAAATTTATGAACTAAAACGTAAAAATAAAAAACAACAACAACAACAGCAAAAATGAGAGAAAACAACTTAAGAAAAACAAACAAAGGTAATAAAAAAACAAAAACAAAAAACAAATTTGGAATGAACAAAAACAAAAGTACAAGTAAAAAAATAAATAAACAGAACAAATAAATTAACGGAAAATTTACGAACTAACTAAAGTAAAAAAAGCATAAAAAAAACAACAAAAAATGTAAAAGTTAAGAAAAAAACTATTGAATGGCCAATAAATGAAAATA
>NW_015530357.1:0-606 GCF_001515645.1 Sinocyclocheilus grahami
AAAAAAAAAAAAATTACAAATTACAATCCAGAATATAATGTAATCCAGAGAGAGGAAGAAGTACAAGTCAAAGAAAAAGAGAGAGAACTGGATGACAGACAGAGAAATCTGGATGAACGAGAGAAGCAGCTGGAGATCAGAGAGAGAGAGAGAGAAGTGAAAGAGAGATACTGGATCCAGTGAATATGATCAGACCACTTACTCCTTAAGTATTTTTATTGTCTTGTTATCTGACATTACAAAGAGAAAATGTTTGCAAATATATTTAAATTCTGTTTAAAATAGTTTTTAAAAATAGCTTCCAATTGTTAAATTGTTTTTCATGAGTTGATCCTTGATTTAATCTAAATGATTATTCAGTTGACTTTAATATTGCAAGTTTTGTATACTCTAAATAAAAAGAAAAAAACTGAGCCACACTTGCTGTATACTGAATAATAAATATATTTCAATGATTTTATGTGGTTTAAAGGGTGTTTTATTTCACTTATTAATAATCATAACTATATTTTAATCAGATGTGACAAAAGTTTAAACCAGTGCGGTCTTCCGCTACCATCCACTACACTGAACAAAATTATAAACGCAACACTTTTGTTTTTGCCC
>NW_015530358.1:0-606 GCF_001515645.1 Sinocyclocheilus grahami
GTAAAAGGCAGGTCGAGTGGTCAGCGAGAAAAAGTGAAAAGTCAAAAAGATTCCGAAACAAAGTTATTTGCTTGACTCATTAATTTCACGTTTTTATTACTTTTATTATTACTGTATTTTTCCCAGTACAATGATTTGACTCGAAACGGAAAAGAGGTCAAAACTGCAGGTGGTTTGGCAGAAAGAAAAACTGATTGCAACCAATTTTACACAAAAAAAGTGTAATTTTGGACATTTTATGTCTTTTGGCAAGTTCACAAATAGCACTTTATAATAACTTTTTAATAGGTAAATGAACTTAAAACACGATTCTTTTATTTTAAAAGTAATTCATTAACTTGTTTAGATCACCTGCGTCAAAATAGTAATGTCATAAACGTGTAATTCATATATTTTCGTAACTATTCATATTTATGCATGCATGGAATCATTTTTAGTAAACTTATCATAAAGTGTTAGACACTTTTCCAAGTACGACAACTCTGCTAGTTCTGAATGAACTTGAAAAGCACCTCAGATTCCACAGCTGAGTGTAAATGTGAGCTGTATATGTGACAGGTAGAAGACTTGCCTGGCATTGGTGCAGTCGTTATAAAGCGCCTCGAA
>NW_015530359.1:0-606 GCF_001515645.1 Sinocyclocheilus grahami
GACTGGCAGGTTATTGCCGCTTGCACTGGCTGCTCAA
This sequence comes from Sinocyclocheilus grahami, assembly GCF_001515645.1. Lineage (NCBI taxonomy): Eukaryota > Metazoa > Chordata > Actinopteri > Cypriniformes > Cyprinidae > Sinocyclocheilus > Sinocyclocheilus grahami. Next base: position 38 of record NW_015530359.1, read on the forward strand.
TCGGCCAGACGCAAGAGCGCTCCGAGTTTAATGTGTTCCCTACCATTGTCTCAGCAATTAACTATATTATTTTATGATTATTAATATATTATTATAAGTCTAGTCTTTTAAGCTGTGGACATTTTAGGGAGGTTTATCACAAATAAAGTGTTCAAATGACCGTGATCCGGACTGGTGGGTTACTGCCGCTTCAGTGCAGCCAGTCACTTTCAGCTCCGAATTGAACGGGTTCCATATCACTCCATAAAACATTGAATATGTAAAAGAATAAAGTCATATGAACAGATGTACAATACAAAATGTATATTAGTATTCCCGTATAGAGTGGAAGGAGAGCAACATAAATCTGCCATAAATCAATGGTTCCTGACAGTGGACTTCCAGCCGCCAGGCAGCCAACCACTGGCAGATCACGTGACCTGCCAGAATCAGACTGCCAGCTGCCAATGGGTCATTGGTGCTGCCAATCAGTTAGGGATTGAAACCCTAATGGAGTTTTTAGTTGGCTTTCTTTTATAGAATTTTTAAAAAGCATTGCAGTTTGTCCTGTTGTCGCTGAAATTACTTTA
>NW_015530360.1:0-606 GCF_001515645.1 Sinocyclocheilus grahami
CCATAGATTAGCATCAGACTCATCAGTTAGAGGATGATCTGGCCTACTCATTGCTCAGTCTTTTCTCTGCCTCGCCAAACCATTCGTGAAAGGACAGAAGGAACGGCTTGATCCTGCTTTTTAAAAATCAAACATATGTTTAAAGATAAGGCTATAGAACCAAAATAAGTGGCTCTTTGTTTTAGCTCATTAAAAACTGAACAAGGGTTGTATGTGTTTTTCCTTGTCTTTTGGGTATCACATTCTGGCTTGCATGTGAACTTTTAAAACTGTGCATTTTATTTTAAGTGATTGTGCAAGCCATCTAGAGTCCATCTAACCTTTACGTCCAACCCTGTTGTCAATACCCACAGTCCCAAAGTCCGACTCTGACACCCTCCACTCTTCAAAAATGGTCAACGCAGACCCCTCCACTCCATGCCCTATATGTACATTTGACCAAGCTATGTCAACTTCCACATGTGGGTGTTATTCTTGCCCATATTTGCCATGGGCTTTATTGGGACACGATTAGTTTCCAGAGCAAATTTGGAATGAAAGAAAACATCGCCTGTGGCATGTGAGCCAACAAACTGTGCCACTGCGTGTCGTTGTATATTTACATGG
>NW_015530361.1:0-606 GCF_001515645.1 Sinocyclocheilus grahami
AAAAAAACATAAATGCATGATTTGAAAATGCAAAACATTGATTACAGAATTAAAAAATGATTCATCATTACTAATAATGCGACTCAATATTTTATAGAAGACATCTCAGTTTACACAGGCATTCTGATAAAAAAATGACACTCTAAAATAAAGAAGTCAGCTATATTAATAAAAACAGTATAATATTTTAATTTTCTGGATATTGTGGAGATTTATTTGAAAATGTAAATGCATTTCATTCATTTTAAATAGAATTAATAAATAGTTGCTTTTTCCGTTATTCTTATCCAGCTAGAAATCAATTAAATTTCATATATGTGAATTTATTATTTTAGTAATATCTCCACTGACATAAAATGCAAATCTACAACACATATTCTACCTACTGTCTTTTTTGCATCGGGTTATACATTTAATATTGCTATTGCGGAAAACGGGCTGGCACTGTACCGAAATCAAAAATTTAGTATCAACCCAGCACTACTACACAATGAAAATTATGCATCCATAAAATCAATATCAATACAGTAACCAAGCATCCAGGCTTGATATTCAAAACGGTTGGAAAATTCACAAAGAGAATTGAGGTATGGTCTATCATAAAAC
>NW_015530362.1:0-606 GCF_001515645.1 Sinocyclocheilus grahami
TCCTCCTCCTCCTGCACGTCATGTTTTAGCTGAGGTGTGTTGTTGCCCACCCGCTGAACTCTTTCAAACTCAGCTGCTACACGCCTGGCAAGATGCAAGATGCATGTGTGTGGGTTTTTACTTTCAGAGTCACATTAACGTGTTGTTTATATGTTCCATTAGCTCATTAAAAATGTGTATTTATTAGTTATATGTTTAATATATTATTTATTCATAATATAATTTAGCCATAATTATAATTTGTATATAATAAAATGATGATATTATTATTATTACTCATTCGTTCTTTCATTTATTTATTCAGAATATGATTTAACCAGAAGTATAATACTATGATGATGCTGATTATTATTATTATTATATTCTTAATGCTCATTCAGTCACTCGTACGTTTATTTGGAATATGATTTAGGAGACATATTATGGGGAAAATGAAAATACCACAACAATTTATATTATTATTGTATATTCTTGATATTCATTCATTCTTTCATTAATGAATCAGAAAATCTGAATATGATTTAGCCAAAATTATCATTTGTATATAATTTTGGCTAAATGAGAAATTCAGCAACTTTCTGCTTTCCTCAAGCAACAGTTTCTGAT
>NW_015530363.1:0-606 GCF_001515645.1 Sinocyclocheilus grahami
CACACACACACACACACACACAATCTTTGACCTGGTAAACGAGACTTAATCAGCACAGCACTAGCTCTGAAGCGTCTCGGGCATGAGCTGACCTCTGACCTCTGACAGCATGACCCTGATTATTGACATGTTTGAATCTTTGTCCTGCATTGAACATCTGTTATCAGTCACTGCGCTGTTCATCATTATCATCATCAGAATGATTTTGCTGTGTTAAACTCTGATGTGTGCTTTGGGGAGCGGCGCTGCGCTGTAATATCAGACTGCTACATGATTTATGATAGATTACATTCAGATGAATGATTCATGAGCTGAATAAGACTCATTACGACCAGAGACTGAGAGAACGACTCTTTACTGCGCATTGAGATACTGATCGAATGAAGTCAGATGTGTTCTAACAGACAAACACAATAAATAAATGAATGAGCTGCTCTTACAATAATGTGTTCATAACACACACACATCATGATCAGATCAGGGACTCTACTGGCCTCTGCTGGAGAACATCAGGAACTTCAGTTCTGAGACACTCCAAAAATAATAGAAAAGATTCTTTATCTACATTTTTAATCTACAATTTTACAATACTACACTCATTCTGGC
>NW_015530364.1:0-606 GCF_001515645.1 Sinocyclocheilus grahami
AATCAAAATCAACAAAAGTGCTAATACTTGCTTCGAATATAATTTACATTTAAATATCAAATTAAATATAAGTGAAATATATAAAATAAAGGAAATATACCAAGTAAATAAAAGACGAATTGTTCATTCATATTTAGCTTTAAATACAATTTAAATGTAGTTAATAATTACAATAAATGAGAAATAGTTGGCCTAAATGAAATATAAAAATAAATGCTAAATAAATAAAACGTACCAATTAAATAAAAAACTAAATTTTTCACGAATGATTCTTTTCAAATACAATCCAAATTTAATGGACAATTAAAATAAACGCAACGAAATAAACAATATAAAAATAAACGCAACATAAATGAATATACTACCAAATTTTAAAAATAAAAACGAAATAAAAACTTCTCAAATTGTTCAGAATTATTTTGTTTTAGAGACAGTTCAGATGTAATTCATTTTTCAAATAAACGTGATGTAATAAATTAAAAATAAAATAAACGCAAAAATAAATTAAACATACCAAATAATCAAAACCAAATTGTTCATAAAAATTCGATCTTAAATGTAATTAATAATCCAAACTAATGAAATATAATGAATGAAATATTAATA
>NW_015530365.1:0-606 GCF_001515645.1 Sinocyclocheilus grahami
ATTTAACAGAAACCGAAGTGTAACTCTCATATGTGCGCTGAGTACAGTGATGTGTTAGTTGCTCTGTGCAGTGTTTACATTCAGTGTACTCTGACCCTTGTGAACCTTAGCTGCAGATGTTCTCCGATAACACTGGATGCGCAAAAGCAAATGGTGGGAGAGGTCAAAGGCCAACAAATAGAATCAATATTACAAATGACGACACAGGGAACCGCCAATAGTACAGACTCAGCTCTCAGGAATCGAATGAGTATTTTGTGATACAGTCCCCTAAAACCCTCGAAGGCTAACTCCCTAAAACCAAGCCCAGCATGTACACAGAAAGTATTTTTCTGGTTGTTTTTTCAAAAAGCAAATCCGATCACCATTCATTCCCAAACAAGCTAGAATTGCTCTTTCATTATAGCCTCGCCTATAGGGTTGGTCACATTATGCAGCAACTTTTTTCTTTCTTCTTCTCCTTCTCACAATTTGTTTGACTTATGTTATGCAGCTGGAGGAATGTTGGCTGCGGAAGCATTCCTATGGGAATATTTGGAATTTTGTAGCTGGATTTCCTGAGAGGAAAATAGGCAGAGGGAAAGTAGATGAATGGGAAGGTGGAAT
>NW_015530366.1:0-606 GCF_001515645.1 Sinocyclocheilus grahami
TTGATTCAGTCATTTGATTTGGGAATGGGAAACATTGAGTTTATTGCACTTTAAACTATAGGTATGCCATGGGTATCCACACTGTGGCCCCTGTCAAAGCAAGCATGCAACTCAGCATTTTGCATTGACAGCTTTACCAAAGCAATCCTTTGAATATGTGCAGCTACAGAACAGTCTACTCTTCAAACAAAAGGAGGACCATTGACATCATGCATACACATAGTGAAAAGTCGGACACACCAGGGCCCCTGCCCTAACCAGTTCAAGTGTATTTGTTTCAGGGACAGAGGAGGTAGCATTTAAAGGATTTTGCCACCATCAACAAAAAAGGACAACAGAGGTTGTCTTTTTCTCTTTTGCCTCTTAATATCTCTCTCTCCCTCTCCACTCTCTCACTCCCTCTTTCCCCAGAGGATAAGCAAAGAGGGATTTGCCTCAGAAGCAACAAGGTAAGCGAAGGAAAAACTTTCATGTTTTTTGTTTATCTGTAATTCTTAATATTCGATTCATTGATTAAAACATCAATGCAGTGTGAATGGAACTGGTCGTTATTTTACAATAAGTATGCCCATTACATACATTACAGAAATGTTTTATCTAACCTGG
>NW_015530367.1:0-606 GCF_001515645.1 Sinocyclocheilus grahami
GGTTATTTTCTCTGACTAACTAACAACGCCATCTTTTGCCATGATATCTTATTGGTCTACAGCAAAAAGTGCACCTGCAAAGCAACTATTTTCTTCCTTTCAGCCTTTTATTATCAGTTTGTGTGTGTGTGTGTATGTGCAAATCATCAACTTTTATTGCATTAAACACATGTTTGAAACATTCACTTGGCATTAGAATTAACTGCATTTGTTGATCAACAATGTTGATATTACCAGTGTTGGGAGGTAGCTAACTGAAAGTAGTAGCTAGTTACTAATTTAATAACTTTCTTTTAAAGCACACATAGCCTTGCAGCTGACAATAATCCAACATGCTATTCACACGAAGCACAGTGAAGTCAGGTTCATTTTGACTGAATCCGTTTGTTCTGATGATTGATGTGCATGTTCATTTATTCATATACCTACATTTTAAAATATATTTAAAATAGATATGGTCCCCTTTAAATAGTTTCAGTGTACACCATTCAAAAGTTTGGAGTAAGATTTTTAAATGTTTTTGAAAGAAGTCTGTTAATGGTCACCAAGGCTACATTTATATGATTAAAAATACAGTAAAAACTGTAATATTGTGAAATAGTGTTA
>NW_015530368.1:0-605 GCF_001515645.1 Sinocyclocheilus grahami
CTGCTGCTAGTTTAAGATGATCTACCAGTTGGCACCAGCTAATGACCATCTTATAACAATCTCTGTTCCGAAACACAGTTACCAGTTTATAATGGATGTTCCAACAGGACACAATTCTGAAACTGGGGGAAAAAAGGTGCAATGTTGGGTGAAAACGTTCCGTGATCTATAATTTACGGGTTCAGCCTTATCAATTCAATCAGGAGACGAGACGACACGTTGTTTGCAACTCTGACCCACAATTAGCTGAAAGCATGTAATCTGGTTACTTGCGTGTTAGGCGATAAGTCATAGATTACACTGGGTTTATTTCGCTCTGATGCACCACTTTACCTCTAACAGGTGACATTATTTTAAACAAGCTTTTAATTCAAGCTGAAAGACAAACAGGATCTGACTAGAAAAGAGAAGACCTGAGAAAAGGTTTTTAATTTTAGAGTTGTAATCTTCATTTGAATCAATGCGAAGAGGAACTAAGAGCGACTATGACGGATTACAAGCAGAAGAAACAAAAGTACACAGGCTGCATGTCCTCAATCATCGCAACCTTGAGGATACCATCATTCTTTTGTGAATTCTGCCTCATTTTATCACCTGTTAAAGAT
>NW_015530369.1:0-605 GCF_001515645.1 Sinocyclocheilus grahami
GCGTGAAACAGATGGAAGGAGACGACGCAGAGAAATAGAGAGAGATTGAAATGGCACTCAGGTGAAAAACGGGTTTATAGAGGTTTGAAAGTTTAATGTGAATGCCTGTCATGTCCTTTTCCCTGATTGTCATCTCTCCCGTCCTTCTCAAGTGTTCTAGTTTCTCTACTTCCTATGAAAAAGGAAGTTATTTATTGTGCTTTTGTGTGCATTTCATCATGGGTCTCTGTGTCTTATAATAAGGTGGTAACAGATTTAGCCAATCAGCAGACTGTGTTATATCTACGACAGCCAGCGCACAGGGGGGACTTAAGTCTGACAGATGGCTGTGTTGTGTGTGTGTGTGCATGTTCACACTTTGCATGTGTCGCGGGATGAAAGTCGCAGCTTTATCTGTGTATGCGAGCATATTTTTATTTGTTTGTATTTACACATGCGTATGTGTTTACACTGTGTCTTCCTGTCTTAAGTATACAGCGGATGTGAGTGTAAGTGTGTGCATGTCTTGCGTGTGTGTGTTGGCTCAAGATTCAGAAATGCCAGGAGGCCCGAGTGTAAAGGCTATATCACAGTATGTTTTTCAGAGCAGCCGTTGACCACCCTGC
>NW_015530370.1:0-605 GCF_001515645.1 Sinocyclocheilus grahami
AAGGAAAACTTGAAATCGCATCATATGACCCCTTTAATGTCTTCTTTGCAAAGAGTAAGCATCATCATCATCATTACGCCATCTTGATCATATTTCGACCCCGCTTGAACATTGTGACACCCTTTGGATATCATTCAACAACTTGACATCTTTACGTCATGACACTGTGAAAAACGGAAATAAAATAAAATGACATTCAAATACACAGCGTGTGAGTGTGTTTCCATCCATATTACAGTTTAACCAAGTCGGTAGCTTACTGAACAGTAACAGTCAATAACACAGTTCATTAACTTGCAAATTAACAGATGAAATCCAAAGAATAAACAAACATAGGCTACGGTGTGCACTTTCTAACATTAGGAGACATTTGTAGGCATTTTTTCTAAATATCTTCTTGATCAAAAAGCTCTCAGTTTGTTCTGACATTCACATGGCTAGCTATATCACATGACAAATTCAACTAACATCACACATCGTTCACCTGTAGGTGTCAATGTTACCCAGTTTTGCAATACTCGAATACAACTTACAAATGAACATTCATAATATATTACACAACATTTGTGAACAAAATACCTTTTCCACAAAGTAAATGACTTAAA
>NW_015530371.1:0-605 GCF_001515645.1 Sinocyclocheilus grahami
AATCAAAACATATAACCGTATAGTTTACACGTCTTATCTGCTACCTGTCTGCTTACTCTTGTTTTTGTTTAGAATGTGTGTTACTCAGCTCTAAGCAGAGAATAATGCTTGTTTTACGAGGAAGTGTTTGTAGAGCCATGATAAAACCAGGTGTAAGAATGACACAATCACTGGAAGGAGTTAACAGAAACGGCTTTAGATACAGATGATCAAAACATGATAAAATGTACAAAATATCCTTAGAGGCTTTTGTAATTAACACCATGGCAGAAAATATCATCAGTCTTTAGCATCTGAAAGATCTAAGGCTAAGCTCACGGGTGAGAAGGTCCAAAAAGAAACCCTCCTCGGTAGTGATGGGGGAGTTGTGATTCCCAGAAGTTTATATGGGAGTCATATGTTTGCTTGTTTGTACTTGACTTGTTGTAGCAGCACGGTGAATGACACAGCTCTACAGTTTCAACAACTGCAACCGCTCACGCCGGTTCAATGAACTCAATGAGAAACTGTGAAGAAACTCTTGGCTGTGCTCAGTAAATTTCCATTCGGCAAGAAAAGCCATTGCCATATACTTTTACTTTTTCCAAACCTATTAACAGTTGTTA
>NW_015530372.1:0-605 GCF_001515645.1 Sinocyclocheilus grahami
TGGATGTCTTACCCCCCTGAACCCGAGGATGTGCCTCCTCAGTGGGCCGAATCTGTAAGAATGCAGTTATCACACAGTCCTTTATCATGTGTCCAATTCTGCTTCACAAACTGGGTTGCATCCGAAGACCCCAATTCTACAGTGCATGCACCATTAATACAATTTAATGTGGCAAAAACCTCATGGACTGCAACCAAGGGAAGCAGAACTGATCTGTCACATGTGCCTCTATACATTGCTCTGAATTTAGGGGGCATTCTGTCAGATCATGTGACCTGCGCTTGGGCGCAAGACTCGTCTTTTTGGATTGTCCTTCTTATCCCTGTTTGTGTGTGCCTGCATTCACACGGTGTCTTTTTGCAGAACCAGTGTCATTTAGAAACCATGTGCTGAACTGAATTTATCGCTGACGTTGAGTGGAAACAACAAATTCCCAGGGTAGATGAGCACATTTCTTCAAATGAACACTTTTCTTTTTCTTTCATTCTTTCCTCTGTCACGAGCAGGGTTGTGTGCCATTCAGAATCAAATTGTGAATACCTTTAAAATTCCAGGTTTTGAATTGAGGAAAGCAAACCAGATGAAAAATTGAAGTAGCATAAAAA
>NW_015530373.1:0-605 GCF_001515645.1 Sinocyclocheilus grahami
CACTGTTATTGTGTTATGACGCAATAATAGCTACTTATCTTGATTCAATTTGAGCCCAAAAAATAATTAACAAGCCTCTAAATTATTCCATTAACCTTACCACATTACTGTTAATTTCAGTTTAATTTGAATGCTAGGACACATTTAGAGCGTTAAGTTCACAATCTCATAATTCATTCTCATTAGTGCTTCAATCATTGGTTGTTGAGTTCCAGACATTGTAGCTTCAGATCCTCAGACCTAGTACATCTGGACTCTAGACAGGAAAGCAGTCTCTGTGTGCATTTGCAAAACACATGACTGAAATGACTGCTGATGCATCAGCACAATCACTCGCTTCAACATTATTCACACATTTGATTGTGACAAAATGCGGTTTTTGCGTCACACTTTTCTAACTAGTGTGTGGAGGACAAAGCCAGCGATAAAATATAAGTTTTAAAATAATACGTTTTAATAAAGGCGTAGTTCACCCAGAAATTAATATTCTGTCATGATCTGATTTTATGTTGTTCCAAACCTTCTTCTACAGAACACAAAAGATGATATTTGGATTTTGCACATACAATGAAAGTCTATGGGGTCCATACTGTCATACTATACAT
>NW_015530374.1:0-605 GCF_001515645.1 Sinocyclocheilus grahami
ATATATATATTTGATGACTATTGTTATAGATGACTATTGTTTGACTTTTCCTTAACTGATTTCATTCAGTTCCATAATCACAATTATTGAAGTGCACTATACTTTTTGAAATGTATAATTATGGTGTTGAATACATATATCTATTTTTTTTATTTTTTACATAACGTCATAGTAAAAATAAATAAATACATTTTAAAAATCTTTTAAATTAATTCTTTAAGTTCTTACAGCAAAAATATTACATTAGATATTAAATATTAGATAATTATTTATATATCCACTATATATGACTATTCTATGACTATTATTTTTTGACTGATTTCATTTAGTTCTATAATCACTATTATCGAAGTGTACTATACTTTTTGAGATGTGGAGGGAGATTTTTTTTTAAACGGAAGAAGGAAAAACTCTATACCCGTGTACGTGTGGACATGGCCTTATTTAGAGTATTATTTCATTTTAAAGAAAAAAGGGGGGGAAAACACTTTAAAGGGATAGTTCACCCAAAAGTGTTTAATTATGTCATCATTTAGCCTACTCAAACCTAAATGACTTACTTTCTTTTGTGGAACATAAATGAAGGTATTTTGAAGACTGTTGGT
>NW_015530375.1:0-605 GCF_001515645.1 Sinocyclocheilus grahami
TTATTTATTTAATGATGATTTTGTTGACCACATTTATCTTAGAAAATTCATCTTTTCTGACAACTCTTGCTTCATTCATGAAATAGTAAAATTAAATGTAAAAAATTTAATTTTTTCCTTCAGCTGTTAGTAATTATTTCAGGATGTCAAAATACATAACATCACTTTTTATGGGAAAAACTGAATTCAATTTATGAATACACATTTTGTAAGTCAGATTGTCACCATATTTTTCAAATGGTCCACCCGATGGCTTTCACTTTGCAATGTGGGCAGCGTTCCCGATTTCTCTCAGGCAACAGCTTGCAGTTTAATTCTCTCCGGTATGACTGAGTTCTTACTCAGAGCCCAAAAAGAATCGAGAGGGGCAGGAAGCTGTCATTGCTATCTTTAAACTTTTTTGTCTGGTTAAATGATGCAAAAATTGGCACAGCTTATTCCTCCAGCCATCTTGTCTGAATTGGGTCAACGGAAAATCTACTTTTTATTTTGGTCCTCCAAATGCTACAAACCCATCTACCTAAATAAATAAATAAAAATAAAAGATAGCATATCCTCCTTTCACTGATATTATGGATTTCAGTATGGATTAATAGCCACAGATT
>NW_015530376.1:0-605 GCF_001515645.1 Sinocyclocheilus grahami
ACAATCTTCTGCATTATGTAACAGTAGAGATGAGTCTGGAAGCAAGCACACAGCATTAATAATGAGAATGTACAGCAGGTTACACTAATGCACTGTTTTGTTAAGAAAAAACACCATCCAGTCACCACAGAACAACATCTAGAGTTCCTTTAGAAATGTTCTAATTTTTCCAGCATCACACTACAGAATGAGGTATAGTACATCCTATGACATCATCAAAATCAAAGAGCAAAGCATTAAGACATTTGGATCTCAACCAGTGGGTCACAAAATGACATTACATATGCAATGCTATACAATGATATTGCACAATTTCCAATTTAATTGCATATGTATTAATGCAACATATATATTGATTATTGTTAAGAAAATAAAAAACAGCAATAGGCTAAGGCTTCAGCCCACACCATTTTCAGGTAATATTCAAAAATTATATATAATTATTATGTAATTGTGTATGAAGACTGAAATAAAAAATCATAATGATGATGATTTAATTCAGTTAATTTATTATTATTATTATTGATATGTATAATGCCATTAAAATGTTGGTTTCTATATTATTATACGTACAATAGTATAGCAATATATTATATATATATATA
>NW_015530377.1:0-605 GCF_001515645.1 Sinocyclocheilus grahami
TCTATACTGGATTTACATGTATATTTAAGAAAAATGTTACACACATACATATATATATTATTTTGTACAATATAATGCTACAATTTTATAATATGCCAAGTTTTTTACATACCATATTATTATAATGCATACATTTTTATAATATATTTATGCAATGCTGCATATATACACATCAATATAATTTTTATTTTTAATATATTAGAAAAATTATATATATTACACATATTTTTTTCCATATTTGTAATATTATATATAATAAAATATATTTATGCAATGCTACATATACATAACTATAATTTTAGTTTTTAATATTTTTTTATATTTGTAGTATTTATATAATATAAAATATATATATATTTAAAATATAAATATAATAGTAAAAATTACATACCACATGTAACAAAAAAAGCAGACATTTCAATATTAAAATGTACCTTGTTTAAAATGTACTTTAATTAGTTTCTTGTTATATTAACATTTTCAGGATGTCTGAAGTTTGAGAGAATAAAAAAAAACAAAAAACATTTCTGCATTTCATTGGAATCCAGTTTCATCTGTCATATTTACACTTTATAAAGATGATAAATCAAAATCAATACAGATTT
>NW_015530378.1:0-605 GCF_001515645.1 Sinocyclocheilus grahami
TAAAAAATGTCCTGGAAAAGTCCTCAAAGTCCTGGAAAATGATCATTGAAAAAGAGTGAGAACCCTGAAGTTTTTTTGGTTTCTAAATAAAACAAAAACTAACTACGAAATGTCTGTTTTTCTCTCAGTCCCAGACAGTCCCTGACAACCGACGACAGGCAGAATGTCTCTCTCTTTCAAGAGAGGTGTGCCGATCACGCACTACCCATAATTCCAGGAGTCAGTTACCCTCCTCTGCCCCACTAACTACTGCATCAACATTCGCCAGCACTAAACTCGCCAAACTACAGGAGCTACAGGACAAAAAGCAGACCATGGACAAGATCCTTCAGGAACTCCACTCTCTTAGAGACCAGACCCTTAACAACAGTTCCTGTAAGCCCCCCTTACACACCACATCCAGCCCCTTCTCTTTAGAAGATCTGAATTGTACATTTTTGCATTATATTTGGTGTTGTGTTAGATGCAGTTGTGGGAAAAGTATGGATATTTATTAAATGATGTGTTTGTGTTTCTTCAGGTCAGAGTGTCAGTCGGCGTGGAGCACGCATGGGCATGTCAGAGCGTCCGTCTGTATTGGGTAGAGAGGGAAATGGGCCACGTCC
>NW_015530379.1:0-605 GCF_001515645.1 Sinocyclocheilus grahami
TATTAAAATTAATTATTTTTGGTTATCCTTTGCTTATTGTAAAAATTTTTTTTATTTATGAACGAGCATTTTATTAATGGAAAATATAAATAAGACAATTAAACAATATTTAAAGTAAAAATATCTATCTATATATTTTTTTCTGACATGTATAAAACTTTTTGCTGGAAATAAAATTCTTTAAAATAAAAAGCTCCAGTAAAAATATTACCAGTGCAAGAACAAATCTGAACTACTGGCCTGACGGGCTCATCACAAAAATCCTCATTGTTAAGTCCTGAAACTAGCCTAGAGAAAACAGAACTGGTATTCATGAACTGGTATGCATGTATCAAACTATATAATGTTGTATTAGCACATAAAGAATGTTATTTGACTTGACAGAAAGGAAGAAGATGGCCATCTTCAGTGGTTTGATCAGTAACAGCCGGGAGAGGCAGGAATGTCCGAGGCCTGCGGTGCATTGTGCAGTAAATGCCAAGAGCCTTTAGGGGCTGGACAGCCACCAAATCATACAACTCACTTCCATCCTTTTCTATGGTTGATGTTTTATTTTAATTTTTTGGACTGCCTGTCAAATATCCATATATTGCAATGAAATAATC
>NW_015530380.1:0-605 GCF_001515645.1 Sinocyclocheilus grahami
TTTTTTGCGTTGAATCGAATCGTGAGTTTAGTGAATCTTTACAGTCAGAATGCGTGAAATAGCTTTAGATTTCCCCTTTAAAACATTCAAACGAATTCCAGAAAGAAAAAAATTATAATCAAATCGAAAACATTGAATTTGGGAAATATAAAACTGAATTTTTGAAAAAATAAATAAAAAGCCATTTTTCTCCATCATTCGCAGGACCCCGAGGTGCAGAAACACGCCACAGAAATCCTGCGAAAGATGCTGGAGCAGGAGGAGGCAGAGCTGCAGGTGTCAGATCAGTGCTTCTCTCGTGTATGTGTTGAGTCGTGTTCGGACCCGTCATTAATGATGCTCTCTCTGTGCAGAACCTTCTGGAGGAACAGTCTCGAAACCCCTCGCCTTCATTAGAGGAGCGGATAGAAAGTGCCAAACGAAGAGCCAATCAAGTCCGAGTGAAGATCCGGCAGGATGTGGTACGAGTTGTGCTTAATATATTCTTTGCTGAAAACTCACTCACCCATAAGCCTCGTACACACCGGGATGATTATCGCACGCTTATCGCCGACGTTTTTTCTTTTGTGTTCATACCCAAGCGATTTTCGCAGGCGATGAGCCGA
>NW_015530381.1:0-605 GCF_001515645.1 Sinocyclocheilus grahami
CAAAATACTGTTCTTTTTAGCAGCATCATATGACCCCTTTAAGATCTAATATTAGAGAGAAATGCCTAATTAGGCGATGAGAATAATTAATTCTACATGCCAGAAGCATATTTAATTAAAACTTAATGTAATGTGTGGCAAATTATAAATTCAATGATTTGACAAACAGAAATGTTCATTATTAAACTGGATAAAATTAAAACACATGCGACAACGTGTCCACAAATGACATTTGAAACAAAATGCCTTAAAAATGAGCCAGTGAGGTTTTATTGTGTTAACTTATTTACCCAACAGATATTACAGAAATATTTTAATGGTGTAAAAAAAATCAGGTGTTTGAACCCAACATCAACACAAAACCAGACATGCAAGCATTTCTGTATTTGGATCAGATTTCTGTGATAACTTCTCTTTGTGTCAACTTTACTGAATCTCACAGATAATCAGAGCAAATTAATTGTCTTTAAGTATAATCACTGTAACTTGGATACATTCAAAATATTACAATCAAATGGTTGCAAATGATTTGTACAACATCTGTTTATTTCCGGTCATGCAGTTGTAGTTTTTGATGTTTGGTGGCATCAGCTTGAGAGAATCCT
>NW_015530382.1:0-605 GCF_001515645.1 Sinocyclocheilus grahami
ATATATATATATATATATATATGAAAGTATGAAAATACTGAAATAATTAGCATGTATTGCTTTATTTATTTATTTGCTGTAATGCAACGTTGAGTGTGTTTCTGTGAGATTCACTTGTAGAGTGTAATTTCTTTGTGAGTGTGTGTTAAACAGGTTCTTTGCTCTTCCTCCCAAGAGGACACTGACAGTGATTTGCTGTCGAACATGCAGCAATCCAAAGCACCTTCAAATGTGATTTTTACACAACAACATCAATCTTTAAAATAACAAAGCCCAAGAGTCACGACACCATCCACTATCTTCCTCTCCGAGCTCATGGCACTTCTGATAATTTCGCCCAACTAACACTGACAATCAGAGAGAAACGTCCCCAAACTATCCTGCCTTTGTCCTTCACCTCAGAAAGAACAAAACAACTTTAATTGCAGCAGAGGATCAAATAGCCACTTGAAAGGGGTTTAGTGGAGTGCCCTCGAGCGAGAGGTTACCGCCGCCATTAGCGTAACAGCAGAGCTCATTCACGAGCGTCCGTGTCGATGAACGAGAGCGCTATCGATGCTAGCTTTTGTGTGATCTTGCTCTTTTTCAGCTCTTCTTAGGGACAG
>NW_015530383.1:0-604 GCF_001515645.1 Sinocyclocheilus grahami
TGGTGGCTGACTAAATACTTTTTTGCCCCACTGTATATGTATACACACACACACACAATAAATGTTAGAAATGTTGTACTTTTTTAATAATATGAATATGGTTAGTTCATACTGAAAAATTTACTTCTCTTGTTTTCTGATTAGGTACTGAGTGTGAGCAAAAGAGTTGGAGTGAAATATAGATTTTAAGAAAGAAATATATTACGTTACCTTTAATCATTTAAAGTCCAATACTGTGTTCTTCAATAATATTTACTTCTCACTTTGATAAAATATTCACTGCTAAAATCTGTAGTAAAACACCATAGTGTCTAATGAGGCAAACCTCCGTAATGCAGCATGCACTGACACACATCTTTTTGGCTGCGGTTGAGGGCATTAAGATAAGAGCCTGTTCACACCAAGGATAATAACGGTAACTATAAAGTTTTAAAAATAATTATAATTATATGAAAATAAAAAGGTCCAAACCACAACTATAGCAATAATAACACAGAGGACAATGGATATCAATGGAATCACGTACAGAATGATTTTGTCACAGCTGATAAACAATAATTATTGACAGCCAATCAGAATCCACTTGACACTTAAGAACTTAAAG